>NW_004955418.1:6536488-6633184 GCF_000276665.1 Chinchilla lanigera
GCTGAGATTACAGATGTGTGCCACAACACCCAACTTAATTATACTCTTTAAAAAAAACAAAACTGAAATGATAAAGCTGAGTGTTCATAAGTTAAGTGTATAGATCTTGTCATTTTATTCATAAATCTAGTAATTTGAGGTTATATTTAAAGTTTTATTTTCATTTTTTCTTAACTAGTGATCATTTAGTTTATATATTTAACAGGCTAAATTCCTCCAAACATTTTATACCATTTTCAAACTTGATTCACTAAATTCCTTTAGACATTTCAAACTGTAACCCTCACTATACTTAATATACCCAACCTCTTTAAATCTCTAGCAGACTCACATATCTAATAGAAACCTTCCTGAACACTTAAGCACAACTTACCAACTGACATATGCACTACTCAGTCAGTTTTCAAACACTGTGTGTAAACTTAGTCAATCCAACTGTCCCTCAGTTTTTCAGATTAAATTTTAAGATTACCATTAGCTTCTTTTAAATATTTTAAATAAACACAAGTCTAAGTGTTGTTTCCTTGTGTAGCAAACTCTCCTAAATGTTTCAAACACCTTTAATATCAAAATATCCATATCTCTGACAAAAGAAATTTATATTATTATTTTGATCCACTTCATTGTTTTTCTATGTGTTTCTTCTCTGTGGTTGCAGGGATACTTACCTGACAAAGAACAGATAATTATGGTATCAACCTGCCCTGCTAATGCTAGGGATTCAGGGATGCTTGTTGGACTATAAATCAAACACTTCGATTTATTCTATGATGGTTCTATCTGAGCTGCTATTTAGAGTGATGAGATTTTTTAAATTTGTGTTCTTTTGCCTGAGAACTGTATCATAAATCCCTTGTTTTATTTTTATCTTCTTTTATTATTTTTAATTGTCCAATTTCAATTGATAATATTGTCTAGCCCTACTTAGATTGTGGTTAATTTCTTCATTACCTAGTAATTACCTTCTGTACTCCTTCGTATTTTGTATTTTGTCTATCTCTTATACCGCTATCTGTAGTAATTTTATTGAGATGATTGAGAGATCCTTATGTTTTTCACTGTGTGCTTCCTTGGCTTTAGGATTTCTTTTCTTTCTATTTTTTTTCTTCCCTATTTTTCTTCTAAGCAAGTTTTTGTTCACTGTCGTCTTCATTTTAAAGTTTCATTTGCATCTTTTCATCTTTTTTGTAGTTTTGGCTTACTCAGTAAAAACTTCAAGCCAGTGGCTAAAGCTTACAGACAAACAAACAGACATGGAAGGTGATCATCCTCATATGCTGTTTAATATCAGAGTGATTTTAGACTAGCTGTTTTTAATCTCTTTGACCTTGACTTCCTTAGCTTTTAAACTAGGCAAATATTTTACCTGTCTGAAGAAAGCAGCCTTCATGAGAGGTTATCTTGCAGGCTTCTCTTTCATTTATGGTAACTCTAATTTTTACTCCTTTTCATATTGCTCAATTGCTCTTTATAGACAATTCCCGTATATTTGGCTCATTTTGAGGAACTATTTAGAAAAACAACTTTTTCAACTTTTACTTAACTGTAGAAGTTTAAATACTGGGAGGTTTCTCCCTTTCTTTTTTCATTAAAATAGAATTATATAAAAATGTTGTATCTGCATTCCTACTTTCTCCCAAATGCCTTAAACTGAATCTTGGCTACCATCAATGGCTGGGCCTGTGCTTTCCAGTTAGCACCAGTCCCCACCGCTCTTGTTATGAGTGGTTCCTATAGGGTTTACATAGAAACGATGAGTCTAAAAATGAGGACAATTGTAGAATTTAAGGAATAATGTATATGTATATTGAGTGGATTACACATTTTAAAAAAATTGAAATATAGTGCTATAAATATATTTTTGTATCCCAAATTCAATGCTTATGCATGATAAACTCTTATATTTTATATTTATTTATGTATTTTTCAGTCTTTTTTGAGACAGGGTCTTGCTGTGCAGTTCAGGCTGGCCTTGAGCTCACTTTGTAGCCCAGGCTTGTCTCTAACTTGCAAGATCCTCCTGCCTCAGCCTCCTGAGCACTGGGATTACGGGTGTGTGTCATCATGCGCAGCTTAAACTCTTCTATTTTAAAAATAAAATTTTATTGAAAATCAGGTGGATAATGTCCATGCTTCTGTTTTTGTTTTTTCCTATACTGTAAATTTTCTGATTTTACTGTTTGTACTAGGAAGAGTCAAATATTTTTGTTCATGAAAGTTGGGTATTTGGTTCTATCAGGATATTGTACCTGAATGGATGGACACCTTCATATATTTTGTGATAATTATTCCTCATTTTTCTAATACATCTTGAATGTTAAATTGTCAGATGATTGATATAGTCATTTGAAAAAGCTTAGGGATTATGATATTATTTGTATTTTTAAAAGTACACATCATATTGCAATTACTCTGTCTTAAGGAATAACTGTCTGTGTAGGATTAGAGGCACTCTTTTAATATTCCAGATAAGAAAAGGGATTGCAACATGTTTGTCATTTACCTGAGTTTTCTGGGCTTAGACATGAATTCTAACTGGCAGCTTGAGAGCAATATTTAAAAATGATGTAGCATCAAAGTCAATGATAAATATTTTCACCCTAAGAATTTAAATGTGTCGAGTTGATGCAGCCTTATGATTAGGATTCAGTAGTCTATCTCTAATTCTCTTTTCAGGCACTGAAAAGCCAGCCAAGCCTGAAACATTTTGCAAATGCTTCATTCAGTATCAGGGTAAATTTTGCCCATTTGAATGTCTGTCTGATATACATAGCTTGAAAAACAAATGTCCACAGGTTAAAAATATAAAAGTCACTTAGTATCCTACACCATCACAAACAGTATGGGACTACTGAACATACAACGTTATTTCTCATTATTGGCTATAAAATTATTTTCCTGCCTAATTTATTTCAATCAGACATTTAGTGATGTGTACCTAATTGTCTTTCAATAACAGTAACACTCAGCTAATATAAATGATGATTTATGCTTGATGTCATAATGAATTTATAATAATTTTGAAGTTACAGACAACAACTTATAAAGAGTGAATGAAATGAACGTAGAGACTTACAAATTGAAAGTGCTTTGAGTGAGCACATTGTTACAAGGAATCTGTAATAAATTATGAAGTTCTGGGAGTTAGAATATGTACAGTATGCACATATTATATTCACAAAATGTAAATTCTTGTGTGGGTGCTTATTTATTTATTACCAAGGATGACAACCAAGATTAGCTTCTTGACCTTCAGTTGAAACGTTGTATAATGAAAATACTATTACCACAATAATGCTTTTTTTCTATAACTGAAACAATACAAAAATAGTTTTATATAAGTGACTCATAAAATAATAATTACAAATATCTTTCACATGTACAAGTTCTGAAAATATAAGAAACTAAATTTGATAATTCTCAATTTTTTTTATGCCTGAATTCTATTATATATTTTCTTTTGAAAAAGCACTTTTCTGAAAATTGTTTTATAAGCTTTTTTCCTAGTGTGATCCTTTTAGGTATAATATTTGGGAATAATATTAAAGCTAAAGGACATATTTTGTAGAAGGATTCTGGGGAAACACTTCTCAGATTTACAAGAAAGAAAGATTTTAAATAGGCGTGTCTTAAATTAGATATTTTAAATGAGAGGAATGTTTAGCCTGTGGGAAATTTCTCAGAGATTTATTTTTGAGATAATTTCTCTGTGTCCTTCAGTAGTTTACCTCCTCTGAGAAAAACATCTCACAAGTACCTTTCTAAAATTTCCAGTTGCCTGCATTTCTTACTTACTTTAGTTGATTAACCTTCATTTATTACCTTTATTCATATTTTCTGTCATCTTTTATACACTGAAAGCGAAATTTAAGAACAGAAAATTTTCCAAACATGATTTTGTCTTTCCCACAACAGTAATTTGTTTTGCTATATACTCACAGATACAGGCTGTGGTCATCCTAAAACTACTGGCACCGTTAGTAGCAAATACTCTTTACTAAACTTAGCACTTGGATTGTGACAATTCAGTAATAGTTTTCTAAATATTAAAGTGATATAGCATATATTCCTTTGATGTTAAATGTTAGATCATGCTTGCAGTAGTAAAAGATGGTGCAAACTTCTTCCCATCTTTCCCTTTAGAGACCCTCCTTACCCACTAAACTGTGATCTTCTGAAGAGCAAATATGCTGCCATATCCACCAGTATGTTCCCAGTATCTTACCCAGTAACTGCATACAGAAGATGTTTAATAAATATTTGTTGAATAAATGAGAAAACAAATAGCCAGGAGGAGAACACTTTTCTCCTGAACCCCGACTTGTACCTTTCCTACAACTTTGGCAAGAAGTAGGTAAAAGTTAGAAATACGAGAAAGGGAGTGTGATAATAGCAAACTCTAGATTGCAATAAGCTTGATCATTGCATAATGTGTAATTTTCAGAATGTAATTTTCCGTATATAAGTGGGATAGGATACATGAAGATTATTAGAAAGATTAAATAAGAATATGATAATACCTACTCCCACTTTGCCCCTATTTTCAAGTTAAAATATCAGAGAATATCAGAGGAAGGAAAAGCAGACATGAAAATATAATTTCGGTTAAATTTAGAATATTTGGGGCTCAAAGTATATCAGCTGGCCAGTTCATTCTAGAGGTTGTCTTGGGTCCTTTTATGTACTCCATTTCTCTCTTGATCATGCCGGTGCTTTCTTTCCTTGAGCAGTAGTATGTTTATAATAACTGGTTAAATATCCATGTTCACTATTTCTGTCATCCATGCTTTATATCTATTTCTGTTGACTGGTTTTTCCTCTAGTTAAGAGATGTATTTTGCTGCTTCTTTTTATAACTGGCATATCTGACTGGATGCCTGGTACTGTAAATGTTATGTTGTTTGGTACAGATTGTTTTTGTATTCTTTTATTTTTGGGACTGGGTTTACAAAGAATTAGTTACTTAGGCATAGTTTAATCACGTATGGTTTGCTTTTAAGCTTTGATGGGTCCTGAACAGCTTTTAGTCAAAGGCTACATTGGCCATACTGTTGAGTCACTATCCTTCTGATACATCAGCTGATACCCTATAAATAAGGAGACCCTGTGCCCTGCCTTGTAAAATATCACACATTACTAGGCATTTGTGAGCTCACTGATTGTTTTTCCATTCATTTCTTAATTGCAGTTCTCTGTCTGGTTTCAGTAGTTTCTTTTTATAGAGGGCCAGACCAGAAGCTGAAGACCCATCTAGCCTCCTGTGAAGATCCCGGTGCTTGCTCAGTTGCTCTTAGCACATAACCTCCTCCTTTCTCGTTCTCTTTCTCCAGGTTCTAGTCCTTTTCCCATCTTGGGGCTTTGAACTGCTTCCTGAAATGAGCAAGTGGGCTGGCTGAGCTGGTTTGAGATCGCCCTCCCCATGTAGCATCTGAAAACACCCAGGCAGTGAATCTTTTACTTAGGTGAGGGGCTCTTCCCCTCAGAGATTACTGTCTTGTATTGCCTGATCTTCAGTTTTTGACAGCATGTTCATGATGTAGTGCTAACATACTCACATGGGTTGGGGTTCTCTGAACACTACCTGAGCTTCTGTAAGTACAAGGCAGTGACTAATCAAATCAATTCACTTGATCAACATTCACTGAACGTTTATTATGTGGTAGGATTTTGTTAGCTATTGGAAATACAAATATGAAAAAACATGGTGCCATGGACTAGTGGAGAATGCTAGCATGTACAATTTTATATACTGAAATTATAACAATGAGAAAGGATTCCAGAGAAATTGGTAGGTCTTAGAAAACATTTAGTTGAGAATGTAGCATATTAATTACATTTTGTATAAGATAGCATTCAATAAATACATGTGAATGAAAGATACAGCCACTAAGTTATAGCAATCTACTGGTAAAAAAAGGTTCACAACTTATTTTTTCTGAGTTCTCAGAGAAAGATAGCTTTAAAAATATACAGTAAGAATATGATAGTATGGGTGGGGAATATAGCTCAGTGGCACAACACCTGTCTGGCAAGCGTGAGGTCCTGAGTTTGATTCCTGATACCAAAATAAAAAAAGAATATAATGGTATGTATTTTAAGAAAAAGTCTAATTTATCTTAGTTTGCACCATCATGAATATTATTTATTGACAATTCCAAGATTTTAAATGTAACATTGATATCTAATGTATATTAGACTTGTTTTGATTCTAATTGTTACATCAACTAGTTGAAAACCTTCATTTTTAACTACTGCTGTTCACTTTTTTTTGCTTATTCCTGTTCATATTTTGAAAAGCCATGGCTGCAGATAGTTATTTATATGTATGAATTCACTGGTTCATTCTAGTGCGAAATAGGTCATTCTGGAACAGTGAGAAATGTGATTGCTGAATTTCAAGCAGTTTTTGCTGCTCAGCTGGATTTGTAGAAAAAGAAAAGGGTCAGGCCAGCACTTGTTGAAGATTTCTTGTTGCCATTGTCCTAGTGAAAGAGATTTGGTGCGAGTGAGTATGGACTCTTCACTATATTCGGAAGGAAAAAAGGCTTAGGTCCTAAGTTTAATAACTATTAGGATATTTTGTTTTTACTACTGTAAGAGGAAACATAAAATTTCATGCCAGTTACAATTTAAGAAATTTTTCTACTTAAAGTATGACAAATGAGGGTACTGTGAAATATTTTAGGCCCAAATTTGGCTTTGGCTTTGTTTGTTTTTAACAGATTGATCTAGAAAATTAGAAATTTTTCTAGCAGTAGGATTCATAAGTGATGATTCTCATTAAAAATATTAACTGCTTAAACAGGAAAATAAGGAATGCTTTGAAAAATTTCTATATTACTCAGCATTTGAAAATTGAAATTATGTAATCTTGCCCCTTATTTGCTTCTCTCTGGAAATTAGTATTCTAAGTAGGAAGCCATGTTCAAGCAGTAAACTATTTACAAACTTAATAAAGGGCCCGTTAGTTAATATTTAATTCTCACCAACAAGTATCAGTTTTGTTTGTGAATACATGCATTAATTCATAAGTTTCCTTTTTACTTGAATGGTATAGCTCTAATGAACCATAATTATTTTCATTAATAGCCAGTTATGAAATACCACAAGTTCTATATCTGGAAATACCTAATTTAGCCTGTTTCAATTGTTAATGTAAATAGCCTGTATTACTGAAGAATTTATTTCAAGTTAAACACAAAAGACCTTACGAGACATTAGTTTAAAATTATGCTTCAGATTTTGTGAGTGTGTGTTGAATCCAGTAGTTTTTCATTTAGTCATTTGCAAGAAGTGAATGAGAACAACAGCTGATAGAAGAATGAGCTTTGTTTGGCTGGCGAGGAGGCCAGATTAAAGTAGGGGTGCATTCATTTCATCCATGGGTAGTGTGGGGGATCAGAACCATACCTTCCTACCTTTTAACCAGGTATTTATTGACCCATGAGCTGGAAGAAAATAAAGACGTCTGACTCCATTATATGACAAATTTTTAAAATAAATATCATTCTAAACAAATTATTGTTTCTGAACTTTTAACAGATGGATGAGTTTCTTTTCCCACTCCTGAGACCCCAATCTTCTGTGGGTTTAATGAATTGGATATTAGAAAAATGATTCAGATAAAATTCAGTATTATTATAAAAAATGTCTTCATCATTCATTGTTCTTACATCAGTATACACTGTTACATTAAGCATATGCAATAAAAGTAAGTAAAGATCATAATATTGCATATTTGGGGATCTTAGGAGTAGAAGTGCAGCCAGTATTTCATTCTGTGGGGGGAAAATCTTTCCTTACCCATGGCTAGAATTATGGCTCAGTCTTTGTAATAAGAGACAGATTAGCAAAAGAGTACAAATTTACTTATTTGTAAGTTTTATTTGGTATAATGGCCTTCATACGAAAAGAACACGTAACAAAACAGGTAAACCTGTTTTTTTATGCTAGGATTGATGAACTGGATAGTCATGGGAAACTACAGTTTTATAATTAGACAGAAGGGTATGATCTAATGAATTTGGCAGTCTTTTTGCCCAGACTCTTTTCGATATCTTCAGAATATTGAAGAATGGCTCTTTTCTTTAAATACATAGAAGGCACCTTTTGCTTGCTTTAGGGGAAAGCAAAAAAGTCTTCCTGGATTTTATGACTTGAATGGGGAAAGTGAGAATGACATTACTGCTTCTGTTGTTTCTTCAAATGTGAGGTGCCATAATGAGTTAAGTGTGTTCTGAGCCTCATCAAGTCTCTCAATAACCTTTGTCCTTTTTTGGCAAATCTTGGCTTTTTTCCCTGCCTTTTCTATCTTACTTTCTCAGTACATCTTTGAAATTGAGTCTTTTTGCTTATTGATAAAACATTTATAGTGATAGGGATGCTTTCCCATAATTTTTCCTGTTTCAAAGAAGTATGTAGATCCAGGATTTGAAAGAAGTGTTCAATTTAGTACCAAAGAAATGGAAAGGGTTTATAGGGGTTTTTTTCCTCCTAGTAGGGAGCTAAAAGAAAATTTAAAAATTTTTAGTAATAGCTACTTGTCTTTATTTAAACATACAGATCTACCCTAACTTGATCATCCCTTAACATAATAGCTTCATTCATTCATGAGTAATCCACCTGCTGCTCAGATCATCTAGGTGCTCAGCCTTAAGGGTACAACGATGATTTCTGTCCAAAAAGCATGCAATACTTCGTAGTTTTCTAAGCACTGCCATTGAAATTTATTGAACAAATATTGGTATCCCTATCCTTGGCACTGACCTTACCACAGTGGACAAACAGAGAGACATTGTCTTTGTGGAACTACATTCTAATAGGAGGCATGTGTAATGAACAAGTAAAAACAGTTCTTTAAACCAGATAGGGGTAAGAAAAGCATAACATATTAGTGGATACAAAAGATAGGGTATGTGTCTGGGGTTATTGTATGCAGTTTTCTGTAGGATAGTGAGTTCATGCCTCTTGAGGGGAGCTGGCTGTGGATTAAGTCAAGGAGTAAGCCATGGAATAAATAAGGAAATAGGGAAAAACAAGGTCCTTGAAGCAGTAACAAATGGGTATGTTTGAGAAATAGAAAAGATGGCAGAGTAGTTAGAGCAAAGTTAATAAAGGAAGAAAGGGAAGCAAATAAAGTTGGGATACTGGCCAGCAGGTGAATTAAATTGGGCCTCATAGGTCATATGAAGTCTCAGTGGTTTTTTGTTTTGAAGACAGGGTTTCACTATGTAGTTCAGGCTGGCCTTGATTCACTGTGTAGCCCAAACTGGGCTCTAACTCGCGCTGATCCTCCTACCTCAGCCTTCCTAGCACTGGGATTATAGGTGAGTGCCATTGCGCCTGGCTAGAAGTCTCAATTTTATGCCACAGTGATGGAAAGCCTTCGGGGTGTTTCGAAAGGGAGAGTGACATGTCTTCATTTATAGTTTGAAAGAACCGTCCAGGCTGATATCTAGTGAAAAAGACCAGGGAAATGTACAGTTGCATGATATATGATGGTATGTATTTTGGAAATGGAGTCAAGCATTTGCTGCTGAATTGGATGTAGAAACTACAAAGAAAAGTTGAGGTGACCTCTCTTGACACATATTTCAGCCCTGTGATGCTGTTCCACACTGCAGGCAATGAATGGAGGTTTTGAGAGATAAGTACTTTCCCAAAGGATCTTTAGAACCTAGATTAGATGTGGAAAAAAAATAGCTTTTCTAGTCCTTTTTTTTTTTTTTTTCTACTTCCTCCTATTCTGAAAATTAACGTCGTTCTGTATTTAGGTAAAGAGATAACATTCTGGATATATGTTCTGAATATAATGAATATTTTCTATCTTGTCATCATAAGGATTATAAAAAATTTCATTGCAGTATTTTTTTTTTATCAGACCCTCAAGATTTAGATCAGTTGCTTTAAAACTCGGTCTGGCCTTTCCTGAGCAGGACAGCAATGAATTATTGACAGTCATGGGACTCGAGGAGGAAGGAATAGAGAAGGACTCTTACAGAACTGTAACGGAATAGCAAAAGGATAGCAGACTGGGAGTTAAAATATTTCTTATTTAACTGCGGGTTACCTCTGCTGCATATTGTTCTTCTTTGTGGTGATGATGACAAACACTGTTTTTTCTTTCCAGGATTGCACCATGAGACAATGAGATGATTTCTATAGTTAAGTGGCATGGGCAGGATAGGAAATAGAGGCAGTAATCCGGCTCTTTTCCCTGTGCTTTCTTGACTTAGATGTTTGGCAGGGATAAGGTTGACCCCAAATAAAGTGGGGAACTGCAGATAAGTCCTGTTTTCATTACTAATGACTTAGCTAATTCTTTGGCTGTGCTTATATGACACATAATGTACACAAGAATGATCAGAATGTTTTCAACATATTAACTCATTTATTTAATCCACATACAAACCTGCAATGAAGTTACTATTATTTTTCTGCTTTAGGATAAAAAAACAAAAGCTCAACCTGACCTCAGAGAAGGCAAGCAGCTTGCCTTGGGTTGATAGCGTTATAGGTGAGTAGGAGGGCTGGGATTAGGACACGGAAGTCTGGCCCCACTTCTCTGCCCTTCCCTCTACAGCGTGCTTCTCGAGAGGAATAAGCATGTGTGTTAAATCACGTGTAAAGGGGGAATGCTATTTTATTTTCACAGTACAGATTTTCAAGTCTTAGCAAAATGAGGAATATAGGATGAGAAACAAATGTTGCTTACAATATAAATAACTCAATTTCAATAAAAATAGAATCAAAATAAAGGGAGTTTTAAAACAGACATTCATTGGAAGGATACATGAACACCAGAGAGATGAACAGTGTGACTGGGTAGGAAAGGCTCATCTGAGTCAGCTCGCAGGAAGTGGATAACCATCCTGACCCTGTCAGAATCCCTATGGTTTGAAAGAGGAGAATATGATTTAGCTATGTGTCATATGCTCTTGTACAACACCTTTTGCCTTATCTCCATGTATTCTGTTCAAATATTTTATAAAGACAGTTTGAACTGTACCATCATTGTTCTCTAATTTTAGGATATTTTCATTTGTCCCCCCAAAAATCGTGAAGTTAACAAAAGTTATTTCTCATTATCCTTTATTCCTAGCCTTTGGCAACTTTTAACCTACTTTCTGTCTCTATGGATTTGCTCTTCTGGACATTTAATATTAATGGTATAATATGTATCTTTTTGTGTTTAGCCTCTTCTAGTTAGTAGCGCTTTCAGTCTTATTCTGCACTGTAACATATATCCATTTCTGGACATCATTTCTTTTTAGTGCCAAATAATGTTCCATTGTATAAATATATCATATTCTCCCTGTTCATTCATTAGCTGATGTACATTTGAATCATTTCTGCTCTTTAGTTATTATGAATAATGCTGCTATAGACATTTGTACATACATTTTTTTGTATGGACATATATTTTCATTTCTCTCAGATACACATGTAGAGGTAGAATAGTCAGGCCATTGAACTATGGTAACTTTGTTTACTATTTTGAGGATCTTTCAAGTTCCCTTTTAAGGTGATTGTACTATTTTACAGTGCACTTAGCAGGATATAAATTGAAGTTCCAATTTCCCTACATTCTCAGCAGCTTGCTATTGTGTGTCTTTTCAATTTTTCTTTCCTTAGATTTTCATATTTAGAAGAACTTGAAATCTAGCCTACTTGTTTATTCTGTCATTTCCCACTAATATATCTGTAGTTGGTCTGTGAGCCATGGTAGAGGAGAAAGAACCGTAAAGTTAGACTTGGCTTTGAGTCCTTGCTTAATAACCTATTGCTCGAATGATCTTGAATATGTCAATTGCTTCACTTTTGTCAGCTTGAGTTCCCACTGTCTAATATAGAGATACTGATCTCTCAGTTCCTGGTGAGGAGCCGGATATATTAGAGCACTCTTCCTCTCTTCCTCCTCCTCTTCCTCCTCCTCCTCTTCTTCCTTCTCTTCTCCTTCTCCTTCTTGTTCTTCTCCTCCTTCTTCTCCTTCTCCTGCCCCTCCTACCCATTCCTCATCCTCCTTCCCCCTTATTCCTCCCCCCCCCCGCTCCTCCTCTTCCTCCATCTGCTGCTCCTTCCCGTCCCCCTCCCCCTCCTCCTCCCTTTCTCATATTTCTTAAGTAAATAGGAGAATTGTTATGGCTTGTGTCTAGATGTCTCCTTAAAACATCATGCAGTCATAGATGGGCTTTTTCAGAGGTGGCTGAATCTAGAGTATGTGATTGATTCATGGTACAATGCTAGGATTAAAGGTAGGTGATTATTAAATCAGCCCACTGATTGATTTGACACTGCCTAATCCCAGTAGCCTGGATAGAACATAAAAGGGGCAGAAGAAAGGTGTGAAGGCCCTTTGCATGCTTTGCTACCTTCTGACTACCAGTAACTGTTTCTCCTCTGCAATTCTTGTCTGCCCTACCCCCACCACCTGCCTTGGAATCGGCGGACTGTGAACTGAAACTTCTGCAAACTGTGAGCCAAATAAACCTTTCCTCCTTGAAATTTGGGCATTGGGTATTTTGTCTTAGCAATGAGAAAAGTAACTAAGAGAAAGATACATTAAGTGATATGCATCAACAGCATTTTCTAATAATAGTCTATAAACAAAAATTTCTAATTTTCTTTTCTGTCTTTGTTAATGTTAGAAGTGATTATATCAGCAGAAATGTTCAAGGCTAAATGTAACTTGTCTTATTCCTTTTAGAAAAAACATAATTTGTCTCAGATAAATGAAATTGATAATATACATAAAGAGATAATTAAAAGTTGAACCTGCCTTTTCTAGCATTTAAAATCTTTTCCCTCATTTTTCCTATGTATACTTATCACTTGGGATTGCATTCAGAAAAAGCTCTATCTTCTCCTTTGCCTTTGTAGTTAAAGACAACTTTGAATATGTATGCAAAGTCTAGTGTCTTTTTTTTTTTTTTTTTTTTTTTTTTCTGGTACCGGGAATCGATCTCACGACCTTGCGCTTGCCAGGCAGGCACTGTGCCACTGAGCTAAGTCCCCAGCCCAAGGTCTAGTGTCTTAACAACATAATGTTACCACTTACAAACAACCAGACTTGAAATGCAGTTTTACCTGAATTATTTTCCAAAGCCAAGCTGATACAACTTCAGCCTTTCACAAGTGCTAACAACATTCCCTTCCCCTGTTCTGCCCTCTCCTGTGCTGGTGTCCTGACCCATCCTTCCCTCTGTAGCCTTGAAGGACCACTCTAGTCTGCCTCCTTTTCATTCATTAGAATGTTTTTTATTTATTGTTCATTATATAGTACAAAAAGAAATTCAAATTCACCCTTAAGAAAGCAAACCTATCAAAATTGTATAAACAAAAAAGCAGTCCATCTGATTTTCCAGAATTTTCTCTATGTAACTAATCCAGTCATTTTATTATATATTGAAATTAATTGTTTACAGAAATCCTATGTGTTACTGTGCACTTGCTTTGCCACAAAACTACAGACCGTCTATTGCACTGACTAAAGGATCTTTTACTTTTTGTGCCAGCAGTTTTCTTTTTGACCTTTTTCATGTGTATTAGTCTTATTTTTTCCAACTGATGTAAATTTTGTGGAGGGCAAGGCTATCATAAGTTCTTAAGCTTTTTTTCTTCCCTATCAGGGATGTACAGACCCTTGGCCTGTAACAGATACTCCATAAGCAGAGTACATTTAATTGGACACTTTTAGCCTATAGCTTAATTTGATGTTCTGTAAATTCAGGAGAGGTCTTAGAGGATTGATTAATTTCTTTATATTTCTTGCAAATTATCTTTCTAATGAGGTATAACATTGAGAAATACAGTTGCATATAAATTAATATTTGGGTTGGAAGAGAATACAATTGATAATGAAAGTTTGAGAAGACCATAATGACACATTATGACAGGGCATAATGTGTAACACTGTTTGCTTTGAGATTGAAGGAAAAGGGTAGTAGCTAGAGGGGAATAAAAAGGGAAAAATCAACAAAAAACATAAAAGTGACTTAGTTGGAGACTGAGAAAGATAGAATGAAAAGAAACTTTTTAAGAAGTGTTATATATATATATTCAACACAAAAAGTGCAGAAGAATCCTGTTATCCTTTTAACTATAATAAAAGCCATACTGGCTTCCAAAATACCTGTTCCATCAAAGAAAATGGGAGATAAGCTTTGTGGTAAATGAAAGAAAATATCTGCTTTGTCCTGAAATAGTTGAAACATAAAAAGTTTTACTGCAAGAGTATGAGATTGCCTGATAAAATATGACATGACATAAAAACTCGAAATTAATCCTTTTACTAAATTTGCTTAGTTTTATTTCTCACTAACCTGTTGATCAATGCTATATTTTATTTTTCCTTAGATTAGTAGTGCTTTATACCAAAGTCTCTCAGTAAAGATGCCAGTGATAGGCTGCATTCACCAAAAGATGATTTCAACAACAGCAGCAGTTTTTGAAACAGAGGCAGTGTGGCCGAGCTTTATGCATTTTCAAATGAATGATATTTGAATTTTAGACTTCTTTTCCACTGGAAAGTGAAATGGTTGAAGCTTAAAATCATAAACTGCAGAAAGTTTTCACAAGGTTTTGAAATCGAATTATTGAGTACAGGTTGCCTTTTGCATAATTGTGTGAAGCTGATGAAATGGGTCTCTTTTGCTCTGATTTTTCTCCAAATTCTACCCAAGTGGATTCGCAGCTGATGGTTTTAAAGCAGAGCAAAGACAGATTAACTGGCTCATATAAGATAAGACCCTCTAGAGAAAAAAAAATGAAACAGTCCTACAGCTTCACAAGATGTTATACATATTTGCAAATTTTCAAGATGAATATCCTTTCCTCCCCCGACTTGATTCATTGTAGGGTTTATAACCAGCGTACTTACATTTTCCTATTAATCAATGTTATGTCTTCTATTTGGTCTCTGAATTATGCTTTCTGATGTTCATAATAGTAAATGTTATTGATAGAAGAAAAATCATGAGAAAATTGCTTTGTCATAAGATTTTCTATCTTATGAAATATGTTTGTACATATTTCATCAGCTAGAACTTTTTTTAGACAGTTAAGCATTAGTGACACTGAGGAAAATTATTCCTGAGTTTGTGTTTACAGAAATACCTTCTCATGAAGGTAGGGGCTATCATGATGTATTATATAATTACAAGTTAAAGAAGAGGCTAACATTGCAATGTCTAGAGCTCTTCTGATCAACAGAATGTGGACTAAGCTGAAATGTGAAGATACCCCACTGTCCCAGTGTGCACACTTGCCAACATGTACACTTGAAATTTAAAGCAACTTTGTAGGGATTATTGCCATTTTGCAGATACAGAATCTGTAGCTCAGAAATATTTAAATAACTTACCTAACATACCAGTGACTAGTGAAAACAAAATAAGGTGCAATCTGTCTGATTAGAAATTTGATTGTTTTACTCAAGACACACGTGGCTTGGTTTCATTATATCTAAAACTTTAAGAAATAAAGCTATTTTGAGTCAAAGTGAATTACAATTTGTAGTAACTTATTAATTTGGGACTGAAAACTGATTTGGGACTAAAACTTTTAGATTTTAAAAATAGTCCAAGTTATTGTTAATTTGTGTTTGTTTTGTTTCAGGACCAGTATCTCTGATGCCCCTTATTCTATGAATCTCACTTTTCAGAAACAGAAATGCCTTAGATTAGAATGGCCACCCCTCAAAGAAAAAAAAATCTATATTTAACCCTTCCTCAAGGCAGAACACAAGCTGCTGAAAATAATTCACTCATCTCCCTTCAGCCCCAGCTTCTTCAGTTCTGTAGCGTGCTGAGTGTCCCAGCCTCGGAAGGCGGCCATCCTGGGAGCCTGGGAACCCATTCATACAGGTCCCTGTAAAATG
Source organism: Chinchilla lanigera (assembly GCF_000276665.1). Classification (NCBI taxonomy): domain Eukaryota; kingdom Metazoa; phylum Chordata; class Mammalia; order Rodentia; family Chinchillidae; genus Chinchilla; species Chinchilla lanigera. The sequence goes on from NW_004955418.1 coordinate 6,552,366, forward strand.
TGCCACTTTCCCAAGGGTTGCTTGCTTCTGTGATGTCTTTTTGGAATTTTTGCAAAGTATGTCCTTAGCATTTCTCTCATCTGAAGTGGCACGATTTGTGCACTTCAGTTCTGTATTTTTAATGGCTTTGAAACATTTTTGTTAATTAAAATAAAAGCCACAGAGTAGTATATTTGGTAATCAAAATTTAGTACTTTTTGTCCAGTACTTTTCCTCAATCCTGGCACTATGAAAAAGCATGGAAGGAGATCATTTGGAAAATTACTATCAAAATATATTTTTAAATGACTAAATATAAATATTTTCTTTTTCTATCCGTTAATGTTGAAATTCAGCAGAGTGGTAACTTAATTTAGTTCAAAAGCCATTTTCTAAGTGAAAGGAATTAGCTGGGAACGTTACATTAATAGTCACTGCCAGCGGCCGGATTCTGCGTACAAAACACTTGTTCATGTTTTCCTTGACCTCCTTTAATTGGGCACAGCACTAACTTTAAGCTGAATGGGCTCAGTCTGGTCATTGGCAAGTGCCAGAAAATAATGAATAGTGGAGCATCGAAAGGCTTGAATATCCTGGCAGAGGCTCTGTGTCAGTGTGATGAGCTAACCATGGCATTGTTCACATAGAAGGCTCTGTGTCCCTTTGGAATAAAATCTTGGCTCATGGACAGAGGTCTGTGTACACACATTGAATTTCTCTGTCTTCCTGCTATGCTATTCCATTCATAATTAAACTTTGAAAGCAAAGTTCTGAAGAGGTTCCTGAATGCCTCTCCTCCAAGTATGTCCAGAAATAAGTGGTTGATGTAAAAAAAAAAAAAAAAAAGCCCTAGCTCTATGCTTTTATTTGTAGTTCTCCAAAATTCACATCAAAGGCTCAAGGAACACTCTTTAAGTCAGAGAGCAGTGTAGATACTTTGTTTCTCTCCATAAAATGTCTCCCCTCTGAAAACTGTGGTAATCACAGATTTTTGCTGTAGAACTTCGGATGTTCTGATATTTTATGTTTACAGCTCCATCTGTATTTTTAGTGAAATGTCTAAATTTGTCTCAGCGCATCTCAATTCTAAGAATGAATTGATCTTCTTATGAGCAGTTCCTCCTTGAAGGCAAAAAAAGGATGGAGAATGAAGCTCTTGAGATTGATTGCAATTACGACATTATAACTTGCCTTTCCTTTCTAATTTTAATTCTTAAAAACATAACAAAATTTCTGTAGATCCTGACAGAAAGCACCTGAAGAAGCTAGTAATATTAGAGTAACAGAAACATATTGCTGCTTATATTGTAAAATTATCAAGTAGAGCCTCTTAAAGAGTCCCTGTAAGATATATGTTAATTCTGTGTTAAAAATCCAGACTCCTGGTGGGGTGTATATATAGTTAAATTCATGAAAAACCTGCCTTATCCAAATATTTATGAGTATCTTTCAGAAGTACATGCTGAAATGTTTACACAAATAAGGACATAATTCCTGGGATTTGGTTGAAAACAATTTGATTGTAGGTAAAAGTATGTCAGCATATAAATGAAACAAGCCTTAAATTCATTGTTATCCTGCATAATGCAAGCATGAATGTTTTTTATGCTCTTTACTTTCTAGATATTTTAAATTTTTCATAATGAAAGTTAATTATTTTAGCTGGACAGTTCAGAATTATAGTTCCATAAGATGAAATATCTTCTTGCAAAAGAAATAAACTCCAAAAATCTCAGATAGGTTTAAAATTTTTTGTAGGTAATAGTACAATTATAAATAATAACTTTTTACTGGAATTAGCATACTAGCTATCAAATATGGTTATAAAACTGTGCTATAAAAGTTTGAACCTGAAATGTTTACATCATTGAAATAATTAGAATAGTTTAATTTCTTCTGTTGGGCCATCCATAGATGAACAATATTGACATATGTGCCAGTAAATTCATGCTAAACATATTTTAATTTCTATAAGGTATTAAAATAAGGATGGATTCTTACAGTTAAAACATTAAAACATGTGAACATGGAAAATTTCTACTGATTATTAAGAGAATGGAAAACAATGTAGTTAAGAACATGTTGCTCCCAAATATGCCACACTGCCATATTGACTATTTTCAGTTATAGGTACTGGAAAATCAGCAGGTGCAATTAGATCATCTGACCTTCTGTTTGTTTCTTAAAAGCAGGAGATGAAATTCTTATATGAAAGATATACTCTTTATGTGAGAAAGAAAGCATCATGCTTATCATCAAAGATGGGAGGGAATCTGAAGCCATTGGAGATCTGTACATTGCCTGAGGTTACCTCCTTACCCACTTCTTCAGGCAGCTGACTACTCTAGCCTAAATCTCTTTGCTTTGTCCCATTTTCACAGTTCACTACTCTTTATCTAATAATTTTGTCTACTTTTTTGTATACAGTTCATTATATTTGCTCTTCCTTATGAAGATCCCTGTGTCACATAAAACTTACATTAAGTAAATTTGTGTGTTGTTCTGTGTGTGTGTGTGTGTGTGTGTGTGTGTGTGTGTGTTTTATGTCAGTTTCATTCTTATGTTCAGCCAAAAAAATACTCTTGAGAGTCTAGGTATAATTTTGCCTCTCCTGCAATGTTCCATAAAACTGATATGTTTTATCAGGTATGTTAATATTTACTTACACTCATAGTAAACTACTTTATACTTTTTGTTTAAATTAATTCAGACACTAATCAATTATAATAAAACTCACATGCTTTTCTTGAGATCATTCATGGCTGTGTTACCCAGGCTGGCCTGGAACTCCTGGGCTCAAGTGATACTCCTACCACATCCTCCTGAGTAGCTAGGATTACAGGTGTGCTTCACCATGTCCAGCCAAATTTTATGAGATAGATAGATAGTTTATTCGTGAAGGGGGAATGGGCATATCTTAGTGGAGTTCCAGTGGAAAAGATTTTTTTCAAATGAGTCTGTTAATTTTAGCAATAGAATGGAAGCAATAGAAACATTACATAGTTCTGATGTTTTCTGGGTAAGCAGGGTCAGTCTTTGATGGCTGTTCAGATCTAGTGCTATTCTTTGTATTTCCCAGAGTAAGGTATGTTGGAGCCTAAGGAACTGGCCATCTGCTCTTTAATAATTGCTATACCCTAGGCGTATAGTTATTAAGAGGCTTCCATGTTCATAATTTTCTTTTTTTCATATAAAAAGTACAGTTGTTTTCTCAAGCTTAGAAAGCTTTAGTAGTCTGGATTAAAATATGTGGTCCTTTTATAATACAATTAATCATTAAATATTTGTTATTGATATTCTGAAGTCATTTTGTTTTTATCTATGCATACATTTGTCTATTTGATCATTCAATATATATTCATTTACTATCACTACAAACTAATTTTAAGAAATCTAGTGTGAATAAAATATGTTTCCTGCCCTCGTGAAAGTTACCTTGTAGTTGTCTTGAGTAGATAAACATAGTGTTACATAGTATAAAATGTAACTTTTAAAATTATAAGATGCCTGATGATCAGACAAAACTCCTGTGGAGATACAGTCTTTACTGCGATCTGAATATCTGCAGAGAGCTTGGTCATGCAAAGGTAAGTTGCTTAGTTAGTTCTTTTATTAAAAACTGGAACTTAGAGCTACATCTGACATTTGGAATGGTAGAGTCTTACACAAATCACCACATTTATATACTTGTATATATACATAATACCTTGGTTCGTTGGGACTAGCCAGAGGTTCCCTAGAGGTACCACTCTTGTACTCCTTCATTTATCAGCACACTGTAGACTGGCCTTCTTTCTCCTATAATATGGGCTCTTTAACATGTTCCTGCTGACTGTTCCACCAGGCAACTTGTACCATGGTGGTACAAATGGATCTAATCAGATTATCAGTCTTTTTCCTAATAAAATTAATAGAAAGCTGCCCAGTGGGATAGCATGCATATTCCACTGGTGGTTCAAGCCACCTGGCAGTGAGACATATGAATTACAACCCCATCATGAATTACCATGGTGCTAATATTCAATTCAAAATTTGAAGCAGTATGCTTGTGGTTGGCATGTTTCTCTTGGCCTTTCAAACCATTGTCATAAGGTCTGCCCTCTTTAACCCAGAACTTTATACTATTTGCTAGGTGCTTAGACAATTTCTTATTTCCTGACTAACCATCTAGACACATTTGTTGCCTTCCTCTGCATGTTTATGTGTGTGCACATGCACACATGCACACACACACATACACGCACACACCATCTTGCCTTTATCTGCTCAATGCCAAGTTGTTATCTTGGGAGTTCTCCTTGGATAATCTGATATCCTAATCTGGGCAAATATGTTTGACTGTCTTATGCATCTCTGTCTCATATTTTATATCCCCATCTTTGTATCACCTTTCACTTCATGATAATAAAAATACATTTTCCAGTGGTCTTTTAGGACAATTACCATGTAGTTAATATTAACTTTGATGATTTACCAATGTTATTCTGGAAAAAATGGACCTTGTAACATTAAAATCCCCTCATGTGAATAACTGCCAAATTCAAGAGCTGTTCCTGCCCATGTCTGGAAAAAAAAATTCACCATATATTGTATTTGCACAAGATCAAGTGTTATAATGAATTAAGGGTTTCTTACTAAGCTGAAAAATCATTTTGCTCGTGCTTCATATTTAGGCATGGTTCTTCATGTCTAAAAATTTATTGCTTTGGTGCCTATGCAAAGAATGACTAACATTTATGAACGAAATCAGATGGAGGATTTTGTGTTGCAATAATCGCTCACATTTTATTTTGGACTCCTTAGCTTTATGGAAGTGCGAATAATGTAACAGTTTTTAAAGACTGAGTCTGTCTAGGAGGATAACTAGATTGATATGGTGATTATTCCGTTTAAATAGATTTAGAACAGTTTATCTCCTTGGAATTTTAAACTTTAAAAAAAAAATTTAGCTATATTTTTAGAAGTTATGTTTTGGCATAAAGACTATGTCCATGTCTGGCATTGATTTTTACCTGTCTAGGAAAATGATTTATCAGTTTTTCTTATTTCTAGCAAGACAGTTCTCTTCATAAAATTCTCTAGTTCTTTTCAAACAATTGAATTCATGTCATTTTGTTCTGGCATCTGACTTAAAAGGTGAAAATTGTGTGAATGATGCCATTTATCATCATATCAGGCACTATTGTAAGTACAGTTACATTGCCATTTATTACCTCAGGCCTAATAACAACAAAGCTAAATTTTACATAATAGGTTCTGAAGACATTATATATTCATATCACAACAAGTATTGCTAAGATTTTTAAAGTAACAGAAAACTTACATCAATGATCAGGAAATTATTAAGATAGGTGCTATCTAACCTTTTGTTAATTTAAATTGCTCATCATATTATTTACCCTACATAAGGTTTAGATTAGGACTGGAGAAAACTTACCTAATTTTTGGTTAGTAATTTATTAAAATAATTTATTTAAATGGTATGTAATTTGATTTTCCCCTTGTAATGGGCATAAACACCACTCCCTCTCTGATAAGGTTAAATAAATGACACATGTTAGAAAAGCAAGCATCTGATGTTCCCAGTGATTTCTCTTCTTAGTGCATTCTTTATTTCATATTTGAGATAAACAAGTTTTGGCATCTGGTGATATTTATAAAAGTTACTTTGAGATCTTCAAATGTAGGGTCCTGCCAGACACATATAGACAGCATTAGTAGGTAGAAAAATGCAATGTATAAAATAGGAAAGCTAAGTATATCACTTACCATGTTTGGCCAGAGAAACAAGTTTTGTTTTCCTTAGTATGATGATTAGTAGTTGCTTCCCTACCAATAATGAAATGCTCCAATAAAATGAGTAAGAAATTCACATGCCAAAATAAACATTTTCTCTTTTCTTAAAAGGTGACTTGGTTCCTTTTTCCATCCTTACTTCTGTCTTTTTTGATATGAAACTTTAAAAACCATTTTCATTTTTGCTTTACCTTCCGTAAGTTTCCTAATCATAGTAATCCATGTAGTAATTAGTGCCCAGGAATGATTTAGAAAGTAACTTTTTTTAAAAAAAAAAAATCTGGGGATTGATCGCATGGCCCTTGCACTGAACTACATCTCTAGTCCTTTTTAATTTTTTAAAAAAATTTTACTTTGTGATTAGGTCTCACAGAGTTGCTACATTGCACAGACTAGGCTCAGACTTGCAATTCTCATGTCTCACCCTCAGTAACATTTTTTAAAGCAGTATGAGTCCCCACTGCAGATTTCAAAAGTAATATATTTTCAATTAGAAAAAGACTTACCTCCCACAATACAATGGTAACACATTTGCAGTTTTGTGTTACTGAACTACAAATTCGTTTTTATACATGAAACAACTTCTACATATTGTCCATATAAATAAGCAAAATGGACTTTAGAAATAGTTAGTTTTCCTGAAAGGTGTTGGAAGGAGATGGAATAAGCAATGGAGAAATTTTCTGGAGTTTTCCCCCCAAATAGTGCATACTGCTTACCCAGTGTTACCTACTTTTCCTGCTGGTATTTATGTAACAGAAACTTGATCTCATAATATTGGTAGTTGCCTCTGTCCACTAAAATAATTGAGTTTACCAGAGTTTGATCAAGTTTCTAGATCTATAACGTGTAGAGTATACGTAAGTTTTCCTTTTTATTAAAGAAATGACTTCTTAACTTGTTTGTGCCTAATAAGCTTTTCCTTCATGTATTTTACCCTTGCCTCTTGTTAAGCTAGCAGGTCACAAAGAGCTTAATTGGCGCCAAAAAAATTCCTGGGGGAAAAAAGCTCTCATGTATGCCACAGATTGTATTTTGTTCCTACTCTGTAGTAAAGTGACCATTTGAAGTTTAAGTATCCAAAGTTCTTAACTGTACAACCATCAGAGAGCATATGAGCAAGTGCAAATTTTAATTTTTATACTATAAACTTTATACTGATGTTTTGGAACAAGTTATTGAGGAACAACAAAGGGGAATGCAGATATTTAAAATTAAAGATTACGGTAAGTGCCAGTGAGTTCTAGTACCAGTGGTTTGTACCAGTGGTTTTTAAAGTATTTAGTGGCTTTGATTTTTTAAAAAAATCATATTCTGTTTCATTCCACATTATCATACATTTACATTATATCTTGAAGTAAAGTTAAGCATTAGAATAAGACATAGACACCCTACTGAGTTAGAGATTTTAAATCTCATTGTATTGTACTTACCCTTAGACAGATCCACCCACTTAACTCTGAGTTCTGCATATAATCTTTGCAAATATAAATGTAGTAAAATGACTAAATCAAAAGATGTTAAATGTCAGTATAGGATTGTGAATTTGAATGGGTAGAAAAGGAAAAGTTTCCAAGACACTAAACAGTATATCATATAATATTTCTTCATTGGTGCCCCTTAGGGAATATCTAACTGTAGATTGCCTTTTCAGCTTTTCAAGATGAGTTCTTTATTAGAAATTCAAAGAAAATCTTCTTTAGTAATCATTTAATATTCTACATCAGTAGATTTGACTTTGCTTTCTCAAAGTTTTACTTTTATTCACTAAATAACTGACAAAATACAGTAGAGGGGAGCAAGTTTTCTTATAGAACTCAAGAGGGCAGTAGTTCCAGTGACAACTATTTGCACAGATTTATTGAATTAAAATGTTAAAAAGTAGATTAAAATTTTTAGTGACATTCTAAAAGTTGATTGTGGCCAGTAAAACACAGAAAAAATGCATATTTTAAAAAAGTGAAATACCAATTTTGTTAATAAATTATGAAATTGAATCTTAATTTACTTTCTCCAGATATATAATTAGAATTATGTGCAATGAGATATAGTCTATGCCTACACAAGGTTAAACCTTTAATATTTTATTATATATAGGTAAATAATAATGGTTCAAGAATGCTTTTTTCTTCGTTGCTGATTCTTTGGATAATTATCTCACAGACTGAATATATCTTTAATCATTTGGGAATTACAGATAGGATAAGGTAATCTCCCAATTCATAGTTTTTTGTACTTGGAAACAAGACAGAAATAACCACATTCTCAAAATATATCACACATCCTAACAGTATACCCCAAACTAATAGTTACTGCTTATTTTCATCCTGTTTCCATGGGGGAAACATTCATCCTTCATGTATCCAGTTAAAAAGATCTTTTGTGTACTCATTCTAGGAAAAATGTTTACCGTGACCTATAAGTAGTTCTTGGCGGGAAAAGACAAACCACTCCAAATTTTGTAAATTTCATATTTATATGAAATACAGATCCCTTCAGACCCCTCTAGTTTCTGAAGGCCAAGTGTTGTATACTATCTATACGTGTACCTATTCTTAGCATGTCAGAGGTTATTAGGTGAAAAAATTCAGATATGGACTAACAAGGAGAAATTTCATAGAGTTTATCTAATTTTTTAATAACAAGAAAGACCCTTGTAAATTTTTGATGGTATATTGAAATAAATTTATGTTAAACTAAAAAAAAAAAATTGATATCTGAAGTCAGAGTTTCTGTCAGCCTAGTAGACAGTAGAACAGTGCCAAAGCTAATGCCAGAATGTAAAGAGGAAGGATATTGAGTTTTCTAGGCAGAGGTGCACAACACCTAAATTAACAAAAGTAAGCATGTTACTGTAGATTAGTTTAATTTTTGTTAAAACTAAATATTTTATTTTGCTACCCTCATATTACTTTAATTACAATCTAATGTTAATATTAGTGTATATTAAAAATACTCCATTTGCAAGGATTCTTACAGGTACCTCCATTTAACTCCAGTGCATTCACACAAAATATAGATAAAAGGAATTTCCAAAAAATCATTTCTGTAAGCAGCAGTTTACTTCCTGGGGGCCTTCCAAGCTAAGCCCTCTTTTAGGGGAGTAAATAAGGTGCACGTTTTATGTAGAAACATTGGAGGGACCGCAGAAGGTCTCATCCTTGTCCTTAAGAAGCAAGGTTTATGTAAACCAAATAGCAGAAAAGCAAATAATAATAAGCACGCTAGAAAGTGCTCAAATGGGCGGTGTATTGAGGGAAAGTGAAGTAAAAGCAAAACCTCCCTTTTCAAATCAAATTGTATGCAAAACAGGAACAGAAAAATGAAAAATGTTATTTTATTACTGTAATTTTGTTACAAAAGCTCAAATGCATATAACATTTACTCAGGAAGTTACTCCAGAAGTGAGACTGTTTAAGTAGCTAAGTCTATGATAATGAATCACTGAATGTTACTTGCTGTTCTTGTTACTAGTTTTATGTTATGTACTTTGGATGAAGTTCCAGTGCAGTATTAGCCTCAACTTTCTGTTCATTTCTGTATTTTATGTGTATCAGATTACACATGTTGAGGAAAATCTTGCTTCACACAGATAAGTAATAGCGGGTAGGAAGGATTTGTTCATTAAAATCAGTTTTTGCTAAGTGCATTGTGACATTTTTCAGTTAAATCAAGATGACAATAGAAGAATTTCTTTTTTTTTTTTTTTTTTTGTTTTTCTCCGGTACCGGGAACTGAACTCACGACCTTGCGCTTGCCAGGCCGGCGCTTTGCTGCTGAGCTAAATCCCCAGCCCCGAAGAATTTCTTTTAAATGTCCATCCTCCATCATAGGAAAAGAAACAAAATAAAAACCTTGGTGGTACAAGTTAATTCATTGACTCATTTAGTATACAACATGTTTATATGAGAGTTGATTTAATGTTTAGCAACCTGCAGAATAAGATTTTGAAAACCCCTGAAAATAACCTTGTATAATAGGAAAAACCACAAGTTGTGCAGTGTGAGAACTCTTGGTATATCTTACATGATAGGGGTCAGCAAACTACACAGAGCACCTATTTTTTTATGACCCACCATATTCAAACTTACAAATGTAAAAAAGTATTTCTGAGATACCAATAAATTATCAAAACTTTATTCTTGTTTTGGAGAGGATGAGATTGAACCAAAGGTCTTCACGCCGAGTTACATCCCCAGCCCTTCTAAAAAGAAATTTATTTAATTAGTTAGATACTGAGATCTGAACCAGGACCTTTATACTGAGCAGCATCCCTAGCCCTTTTTTATTTTGAGGTGATGTTTCACTAAGTCTCTTATTTGCCCACGTGGGGCTAAAGCTTGCCATTCTCCTGCCTCGGTCTCCCAGTGCGCTGAGATTACAGTCTTCTGTCATGACACTCGTCTGCAGTTTTTTGGTTGTTTTTTTTTGTTGCTTTTTGTTTTTTTCTCTTTTTATGAGCTGTAGACATAGGCCAGCTAGACTCGTTTGGATCTCATTGCATTCCAAATGAGAGATCAGAGTATTTATTTGGATGTTGAGTGCCAGCAGAAAAGAAGACAAATTCAAACATATGTTAAAGACAGAACCAGTAAGGCTCAGTGGATTTAGATTTGGAGAAAGAAAGAAATGTCATGTAAGACTGTTTGGTTTTGGTTTTTTATTAAGGGTAGAGTGGTTGTGTCATTCATGTGGTTGCATTCATTGAGTACTAGGCAGCTTGAAAGAGGACTGTCAAATGTCCACTCTTGGGGATATGGAATATGAGATATCATTGAGGTATTCCTTTGAAACCATTTGTATATAGATGGATGTTGTGTGTCTGTGTATTAGTGATGGTTACTACTTTAGACAGACCTGAGCATGGTTGTAAACACCAAAAATTGCTATTAAAAGAGAAGGTAGGGGCTGGGGATTTAGCTCAGTGGCACAGCACCTGCCTGGTGAGTGCAAGGTTGTGAGTTCGATTCCCGGTACCGGAAAAAAAGCAAAAAAACCAAAAAAATAAATAAAAATAAAGAAAGTAAACAGCTCTTGGACCAAATCATAAAGGATATCATTCAGGGGCTGGAGATTTAGCTCAGTGACACAGCGCCTGCCTGGCAAGCGCAGGGTCATGAGTTCGATTCCTGGTACTGGAAGAAAAACAAAAAAAAACAAAAAACAAACCAAAAAAAGGATATCGTTTGATGACTGAGTAGCAAAAAAGCTTGGAAAGTATATAAAGGCAAAAAAGTAAGTATAAAACTGAAAGAGCATTGTATGGTAGAAATCAAAGGAAGAGAAAGTGAATTGAATGATACTTTAGAGAAGTCAAAAGTACATTACTGGATGTTTGTGGATTTTGTAATGCAATTATCTTTGGTGTCCAGAGCAAGAAATGTTTTGAGGAGGCTGTGAGAATAGAATCTCTAAATGATGGTTTTATCAAAGTTAGCTATTTTAATTTTAAAGAAAACTTACATTCCCAAGTGTAATCATTTTGTTGTCCAATTAGTTTGTCTGCAGCTTTATAGTGGCAGTTAATTAAAAAATGAGATTCTCTTAAATTTGCTTCATGGCAAATTTTTGATTGAACAACATATATTTCTCATCACCAACTTAAATCTTACCTCAATTATACATGTTATCACCTTTAATAAAAAGGAACAATAATGAGAGGATTGTTATAACATTTAAAATTGTTAAAAAGAAAGCAAAAAACTGGTGACTTAATTATACCACCCCAGTGTATGAAACATATCTTTTTGTCTCAAGTATTGCCAAAGGAAGATTGAAAAGGGGAAGAATGAGACCCCTTAAAATGTGTTGTACATTTTGCTGTAAGGATTTGGTGAGGAACTTTCTTATATGGTTTCTCCCAGGTATTGAGTTGACTTTCTTTACTCATTTTCTTATAATGTGAAATTGGACAGACTGTTAAGGCTGAGTTGTTTGGAAATTGCTATGGAGCTGAAGATTAGGGGTTAAAATACTTAAATTTTGAGGGATCAGCTTCTAGTAAAGAAAATGTGAAGGAACAAGAATTAGGCAGAGGTAAAATTTAAACTGTTATATCGGCACAGAAATGCGTTGGCCAACTTGTGGGGTGCTTTGGAGCATCTTGTGCATTTTGGAATGTCCTGCTTCTGGCTGAAATACGTGAACTTTTGGTATCTCCTGGCTCAGGCACTGTTGCAGACTGTTGCTTGGCTAAAGTGGCTCTCTATAGACAAGACTGACATTGAAGAGTCAACAGCTAAGGCTTGCTGCTCTCCCTACTCCATAAGGACCAACAAGTCCTTGATTGAAGGAGTTCTGAATAGTGTGTTTGTCTCTACTGCAAAATGTTGTAATCTTACACATAACTGCGTTGAGTGACTTGTATACATGGATTGGGTTCTTTATATTACAAGTAACAAAAGAAGCTGCACTAGGTGAGTCAAAAACTTAATTGTTTCATATAAATAGGGGCCCATAAGTTGGAGGGCATCATATGTTCCCCAATCTAGCAGCCTCATGGGGTTTTCTTGAGTTGTCTTCTTCAGTATTTGCAAAACAGCTGACCTCTGCTGTTAATAGTGTGCCTGTGGCCTTATATCTGCATTCCTCCCAGTCTAGGTCAACAGAAAGCATCTGTTGATGTTTTACACAGTTCTCAGGACAGTCCTAAGACAAAATTTGCCTGGACACACAGGCTGGTACAGTGGCTGGCCTGAAGGGAATGGATGACTGACTTAACCTCGACTCAGAGCTCTGTCCAGGTGCAGGGGTGGGGTCAACTTCTGCTCTTCCCCAGGGATTATCAGTAGAAGGCAAAGGTTGTGAAATAGAGAGGGGAGACCAGCAATATTGAGACAAGGGTTTATAACAAACACCTCTGGCTTGTTGTCACCTAATAGAAATTTCTTCACTATGCTCTTTGAGCTGTTACTTGGGGGTAAAATTAAACTTGTAAACTCTAAAGCTGTCACAGAATTGAATATCGAGTGCAAGGAAAGAGGATGTAAAAACTATGCCACATGATTTAGTCAGAATTTGAAACTGATAGTTTTGACTTTAATCTTGTCTTTTTTTGCTCTGGTTCACCTTTGAGTGAAGATAATAATGAGGAAGAAGGTAAAAAATCAAGGCACTTAGACAATTCAAAAATGTAAGCCAAAATTAAATCACTGAAAGCTGACTTTTAGGTCAAGTTGCAACTCCAAAAAGAGAAAGGAAAATGAATGAAATTGACATACAGGAGCTACAAATGTTAAAACATTCATCTACTATTGCAAGTTCCCAGTCTCGCTTGGCACACCTACTATATGAACACCCTATGAAAGTTTCATTTTCTTGGAGATTTATTTCATTTTATTGTTATAAAACGTTAGTACTTTATTTCTGTGACTTTACTAAGTGGTTAAGATTGCAGACTGACACTTATTAATTATACCACATTCCTAGTTTTAATTAGAGAATCTCTTCTGAGACTAAACCTTTTTACCATTAGGCTGTTTGAAACCTATGAGATAAAAAGGGAGAGTTCTTTCAGAAAATTATTTACATGATTTTAATTAATGATTATAATCTCCATGGTCATTTTTGCAAAAGAGCATTTAATCCCTTATCCAGTTTTCATAATTTGCATTTTGCAAAAACATGTCGGCCCTGCAGGCTTATTATTGGAGTGTTTTTTGTTTTTTTTAGATGAAACTTATTTTGGGTAAGTTTTATTTTGCTACTGCTCCAAGCCCCATTTTGTACCTTAACACCTGTTTCTCATGCAGAGCAAACCGATTGGTAGAAAAGTAAAGTTTGCTTCCTTTTGCCAAGACAGAACATAGCCCTTGGCAAGGTTACCTTTGAAAACAGTTTTTCATGCAGAGACCGTATACAAGTAGCATTGCTATTGCCAAGATCCTCTGACTAATGAAGGGTCGGAGTGGTGGTGTATTCTTTTTCATTGCTTGCGGCATGTATATGTAGCATTTCTTCTGAGAAAAGGCACTCTAGCGTTTCAAATAGAACGTAAAAGTTTAACCTTCCAGGAGGAAGGTCAGTGTTAGTTTTTATTGATAACATAGAAAAAAGCTGCTTTATAAGAATATGAAAGCTGAATTCTTTGTTAAGTAGAAACTGTTAAACACAGTGAATTTTCCACCTTTCTTATGAAAATCAGTCTGAAGTTTAAATTTTTAAAGTTGCTTTTCTTTCTTCCTCCTAGCATAAGTAAGAGACAGACCCTTCATTTTGATGATGCTAATAGCACTGGTCCTTAAGCTGTGGAGACTTGGTGAGGACTCAGGGCTCAGATCCTCGTGTATATCTGCCTGCTCTGAATTGGTATTATGTTGCCATATATATTTTCCAGTCATATTTAATTACATTTTTTGACAGCGTTTACATTTCTGGTTGCTTTAAAAAAGGTATCTATAGCTTAATGGTTTTATAAACTCTGAGCTGATTTTTATTTCACAAGTTGAAAAATCCTAGAGAGCAGTTTTTCAGGAATTTACGTGGAATGGGGGACACAATGTGAAATGTCCCTATGTGTACGATAAAAGTGCATCTTGTTTTAATGTGGTTTCATGTAAGGATGTTTTCTGAGATGAGCAACAAACCATTGAGAAGAGTCTTATGTTCTTGTTTGATTTTATACTAAGTATATGCTTTACACATTAAAGATTTTTCTAATTTCTTAAATATTGATAATTTAACAAACTATATATTTCACTTTTTATATGTCCTTTTCAGTTATGGCCAAGGACAAAGATAATGATTAGATACCATAAAATTTTGGCAATACTACAGTACAGCCTTGACTTCCTTAACAATCCCAGCACTCGGGAGACTGAGGCAGGAGGATTGTTGCGAGTTGGAGGCCAGCCTGGGCTACAAAGTGAGCTCAAGGCCAGCCTGAACTGCATAGCGAGACCCTGTCTCAGAAAGACCAAAAAAGAAAAAAATAGCTCATAGGTTTATCTCCGAAAGCTTCATATGTTGAAGGGATTGTCTTCAGGATTCAGACAGGGAGACCTTTAAGAAGTGGAGTATAGTGAGAGTCCCTAGATCACTGAGCATGTGTCATAGGAAGGGATTAATGTAGTTACCACAGAGTCCCACTTAGTCCCTAGTCACTCTTTGGTTCCTGTCTTGTAATGGGATCTCTTTCTCCTTTCTTTTACTCTAACCATTGTGGTTTCATCCAGCATGAGGCCCTTACCAAAACTGACATGATGCCAGCTCCAGTGCCTTAAAGCTCCACAGCTGTGAGCTCTCCCATATTGCAAACCAACATTGGGACCTGACAGAAACTTACAATACTTGGGGCTCTCTGAAGAAAACAGGGTTCCCAAAAGGGGTCAGCGGCACCTCTTCTTTGTTCCTGGGGGGGGGATCTTGGGAGTCATCAGCAATTACCTTTGGGTCCTTGGTCAGATGCTGGAATGGAAAAGACAAAATTACAAGGTGAGTGTTACATTTGGGACAAATTCCGTCCAGAAGCCTCTATAACCAAAGGCTTGGTCCTTCCGCCTGAGGTATACTGGGAAGTAGTAGAAACTTCAGAAGGTGGGACTGAGTGGAATGAAGTTGGGAAGTGAGGGGTGTACTCTGGAAAGGGACACTGGGACCCCAGCCCTTCCTCATCCTTTCTGTCTGTTCTTTTCTGACCACTATGTGGTGAGCAACTTCCTCTGATACACTGTTCTGCCATGAGGTGTTGCCTTGCCGCAAACATCAAGCAAGGTGATAAGTGAGGATGAAAAGAACATATCACCTTGCTTGATGTTTGATTATCAACATATTGAGCAACATATTCTGAGAATTTGGGGGTGTTGGTCATAACCATTTCAGGTATTATTACTCCTTTGTATTTTTGTCAAGTGAATTGAAGTTTAGCTGGGTAAAATAAGAAGAGATAAAGATAATGATTGCTTTTATACATGTGGATTTTCAATTGAAATCCACACAGACAAGTTTTGGCATGAAGATTAAGAATAAAGATCAGTGCCCTCTAGGCACGGGGGGATCATTCAGGTAGAGTGATGCATCAGCATCATGGTAGGAAACTAAGAAACAACTAGAAAGTTGGAGAAAGAAACAGTCTAATGTTTCCAGAGGAGAATATTTTATGAAAGAAGAGGCAAATTCAGATTCTTTTGTTGTGAAAGCAAGAGCCTGAGCTGTGCCTTGAATTTAAGAAATTCTGTGATTTGGGCAATTTTAGTGAACTCCAGAAACTAGATGTTAATATATCAATGAGTAATAAATGAAAGATGAGAAAGGGCAGTTTAAATGATGCAGCCCAGTGGTGGCAAACCTATGGCATATGTGCGACAGCTGGCTGTTTATCATTGAAAGCTTTAAGAGGTTTGCCGTCACTGATTTAGCCTGTACTCATAAGGGAAGGGGAAATGTGATGATGACTTCATGGTGAGGTAGAATAAGGGAAGTTCCTGTTTGACTTTGGGAAATTTGAGCCTGGAGAAATAGAGTGAGGAAGGAAAAGAGGGAGAGACAAATGCAAAGGAGGAGGAAGAAGAGGAAAGGGGAGGTGTCTGGGAATTAAACTGATGTCAATTTGGATCTAGGTTGAGGTTGGCATAGACAAAGAGGGATACAAGCACTTCAGTGAAGTTACCTTCACAATTAGAGATTCCAATATTGAGGCGTTTTCTGTCTCGTTTAAAGTCACGGGTAAAATATATGACCCAAATAGATTTCTTGAGCCAGCTGTTCTTGAGTCCTGAAGCTAATGATTCCTATTAGATTTTGCTTTGTTCCTTTACATCTGAAAACTTCCTGCAGATGGGCCAAATATATTAGAGTTGTGGAAATCTTAGTACTGCATTCTTACCTTTAAAACAGGATAGATATTAAAGTATCTGTGTGGGCAACCAACCCAAGAATTATGTTTTTTGAATTGCACTGAGAAAACTGAGTTCATTGCACAAGTACAAACTATTTGATAGTACCATTTGTATCTCAGTAACATATAATATTGTCACAAATTTATTTTGAGAAATTTTGTCTTGACGTGCTTTGGATTCTAATTAGCTGAGTCACTGTTTTCTCCAAGAAGCCACATCTATTTGATTTAAGAAATAAAAGTGTTATGGCAATGTTTTATCTGTGAAATTACTGCTTTTAAAAGATTTATAGAGCAATATTTCTTTTTTTTTTTTAAGGTTTCACTTTTATTTACACTAAAGAGTTTCTGTAAAATCTTGCTGCATATTAAACTGCAGTTCCCAGGGGTAGTTACGTGGTAGTAGGTATTCTGAGTTTGGACCTCTTCATTCAAGAAAGCTTTGCGCACTGTTGCACTCTGGTACTATTCGGCCCTAAATTATCTTAATCTTCCTAGTCCAGATAATAAGGACCTGAACTAGAAAAAAAACTGTCCAAAGCAAACTATATATTTTTAATTAAGTGACATTAACTTGAATATCTTTATATCTATGTTTTCAGAAGTGCTGAGATCCCCATAGTTGTGGTTTGGTTTTCCCTAATGAGTTTACGCTAATGAGTACTATTTTGATTCATATGACAGTAGGATGAGCAGATGCATCTTGAGATGAGTTTGTAGCATTTGTAGTGATAAACTATGCCCTTATTAAATAAACTCGGTAGGTGACTTGAAAACAGTATACTTTTTTACTTTACTCCTTACGGCAGTTTCTTTCTTCCTGCAGTAATGAAAGTATCTCTGCATTTGCTGGCATGAAATGTAAGATTTTTAGTATTGGAGCTATTAGAAATCTTTCAAAAGCTACTGTCTCTGAATAGTACAGTGGTTTTTAAGGACTATCATACTTCTCAAAGATGAACTCAGTCCTCAAGGAAACCATCATTAACCTGATCAAAGCTTTAAGATTACTTGCATTATTGAATCTTTTGTAGAATTAACTTTGGACCTTACTGGATATAATGGAATGGCATAATGAACACATTAATTTATTAGATCTAACATTGACAGATACATTTACAAATATGTTCTGTGACAAAGTACTTCTGCTTAATCTGCTGTTTTAATGCATCATATTTTAATTTGAAATATATGCCATGTGTGCAAAGAAATATTTTAGGATATCAATAGAGGAAGAATTGCCAAGTAATTTAAATGGCTAATTTTCTTTGTAAGCATAATTAGTTTTATTATTTGACCACTGGAGTGCTGTGTAGCTTGAAAATAATTGTAGTTAGTTGTCTAGAATATAAAATGAGAAACATTTTTGTTAGCACAATAGAACTTGGTTTCAGGCATCTATATGAGGAAGGTTGTAAATACATACATATTTAAGAAGTAGTCAGGTCTCATTTCTTCCTCCAGCTTTGTGGGGGTATGACATCCTTTGAAATCAAGAAAAGTAAAACAGCTTTCTTTCCCAACTGTAACCAATGTAAGTGCAAGACAGTAGTCTTTTTTTCCTCACTGATTTCAGCCCGAAATGGACCTTTGTGATTTCCTCATTTATGGTTATAGAATCTTGCTTTGTAAGAAGAATAATTTCCTTTAGGACTTCTGTCTATGAGGTCTTATTTTCTATTCATGCCTACTATTGTTAGGATGTATAATACTTGTGAACATACTGTTATGGCTTGTGTCTAGATGTCCCCCCAAATGCTCATGCAGTCATAGGGCTTTTTTGGAGGTGGCTGAATCTATAGTATGTGATTGATTAGCAGTGCAGTGCTGGGATTTAAAGGTGCTGGGAATAAGGGTGGATGATTGCTGGGTCAGTCCACTGATTGGATTGGCACCACTCGAATCTTGGTAGACTGGTTTGTCTCCTCAACCTTGTTGCTGTTGCAGTCTTGTGGGTGCCATGAATTGTTCTCTGACAAGCCCCGCCTCCCTTAGAGCTAGCCAGTTATGTACTGAAACTCTACAAACTGTGCGCTAAATAAACCTTTCCTCCTTTAGCGTTGAGTGTGGGGTATTTTGTCTCAGCAATGAGAGAAAAGTGACTAAGATACATACTAAAAGAGCTTACACGATACTATCCTTTAAAAATTATTTCCTCCTAAAATTTTAAAAAATTTTCCTTACTGTTTTTTTGCATGTACTTAGCACTTATTTTCCATTATCTTCAAATTTAAAAATTACATCTTTAATGTTCTTATGTTCAAAATAAAGTATGTAAGGACTCTGCCACTGAGCTACAGTACTATCTACCTTTTAAAGTAAAAACTCATTTATTTAATGTAGATGTAGCAATACAAATGGAGAAAACAAATAATGTTACAGCTGCAGTAAACATGATTCAGTTATAAATTTTAGGACATGTTCTTTGTGTACTTTTTCTTCCTTCTCTTGACTTTGCCCTCAAGATACCAAATTTCTTATAAAAAGAACCAAAATATTTCTTCATTGTGTGTGTGTGTTTGCATGTGAACACACATACCATACAACTTCAGGCACTGGTTTTAACAGAATTATTTTAGGATTTTGTTTTCAGTGGAATCAGATGTTCCTTTAGTGTTTTCTTACATCATTCCAATGCCCAGAGAATACTGTTCTTCTCATTAGCACTGCTGTACAAGTTTGATGTTTTTTCTGAATTTTGTTTTGAACTGTGTCAGTGTTTCCCGCATAAATGCTATTTTCTAGGCATCCATTGCTCAGCATATGGGTTAAACATTCATTTAGTCCAGTGTTTCTCAGAAAAAGTCTGTTAGCAATTAGGAGTATTTATATTTTATTGATGTAAAAATAACTTTTGGGGGAGACTGGCTTTAACAAAAACATCTTTGACTCGAAGTATTTCATGGTACTTTCATTATAATTGACTTTCAATATTTTAGTAGAATGAGTATGTCAAAATATTTAAAAAGTGAATGTTATATGTATATTTTAATTAATGCACATTTTAAAAACTGTTAGATCAGACAGGCAAAAATCAATGACTTTGTGATATATTCACATGAAGAATAAAATGTAAAGAATTTAAACAGTGATATCAAAGATCTGTTATTTCCAAATGCCTTAGGCTATCTGAAAATATGAGTAAATGTGAAATGTCAACACATGAAATAAAAAAAAAAAATGTAGTGGAGCAGCTGTTAACTGTCAGTAAATATCCAAGCATGATTACCAAAAAAGAAACCTGCAGTTTGAGAAAATGTGCTGATACATAATGGAGATCTCACCACATAATTTGTTGTTAGATTATAAACTGTACTTCAGAATAATGTGCTTAATATATAACTTAGAGTTCACTGTGTTTTTATTTCTGAAAAATGACAGGTACTTATTAATGTGAACTAAATTTCTGTTACCTGCTAAAATGTTGAGTAAGTTTCAGTTCTCTTGTAAACATATATGTAGTGTACTTGGAAAATATGGAAGAGCAGGTCCAAGTTTGTAGGGAGGGCCTCACACTTTCTTTTGCCTTCTCCCCCTTAACAGATAGAACACAAAATTACAAATGCACAATGAAGTTCAAAGTATAAAACCATATTTATATTAGTTAAAATACAAGAATTTTTGAACATGTTTGACCAAACATGTTTGACTCCTCCCATACTTTAGAAGAGGTCCATGCAATCAGAGGCCCTCAAGTTCCGAGGCTGTAGAACCTGACATTCTGAAGAAATCCATTATTTCTTTAAATTTTTGTTTTTGAGTCACTTATAAGGGTATATTTCTCATTTCACCTCTGTAGGAGTGTTTTCTGTGGGTTTATTAATTTAGTGTTTATTGAGTGCCTGCCTACTATCTATGAAGACTTATCTTTACTAAAAGAAATAAAATGGTATATGTTTCCAGAAGCAATCTACAAAGAAGTGCATTTATCACAATAAAATAATACGAAGTATATATGAAGTCTGTTTCACATGACTCAGTATCACACACTGATGCACAAAAACCCATATTATTGTATTTTTCTTCTCTGTTATAAATTATTAATAACATCCATCATTTTCTTTTAGAATGTTCATTCAAACAAATATAAAGTTATTTTGGATGCATTTTAACCCCTTTATTTAAAACTTAATGTAGATTCTGGGTTATATGATACTGTGACTTTTATTATAAAAAGAAATTTAATTTATTTTTCCAAAAAATATTTGTATAATGTATCTTTTATTTAAACTATTATTAGATTTTATACTTAAATATTGCTTACATTCAATATCCAAATGTTTTATTTTAATTTCATATATTGGTCACATTTATTTTTATATTAATCAGAAATTTATATTCTAATGCAGCTATGTTATTTTGAAAAATTGAGAATCTTAATGAGAAATTCCTATATCCTACTTCAGATAAACATTGTGATTATAATAAAAAGTGATAGCTTTGTGAAAGTGTATAAATTGGTATAAAAGATAAAATAATAAAATGAAGGAAAATTCTACTTGCCTTCCAAAATGATGCAGAAGGAAAAAATATTTTAGTATTTTAGCACTCTACTCAAATTTTTAAATTGAAGCTATATACTTGAAACCTATTTTATAGTATTTTATTTAGGAAAATTCATGTATAGTGAAAAGAGCTGATATTGAGTTCTCAAGAATTATATCAGTTGTTTAAAGTTACTTTAGTATTAAAATTATGATTACAATGAGCCCTTTTAAGTTGGGATAAGGCAATGACACTGTATAGTACACAACAAGTACATATCACAAATGTTTTAAATTCAAAAAGGATTTCAAATGTCGATATATTTAACATTCATATTTTATAAATTGGTGTTGTTATTGTGTATTGGATTTTTAATTTGTTTCTTTACCCCAATGTAATGATACACATAAAAACAGTATAGTTAGCAGATTGTGAATGATCTTTTAGATTCACAACCTTTCTTATAATCAATGTCATGATGTGTCTTGTCCCCAGTAATGACATTTTGATTTAGGAGTGTTTTTCAAAGCCTATGTTTACCTCCTTTTTCTTCCTATCTTCAACTTCTGAACATTAGGAGAAAATCTTACTAGGAAAGGAAGGGAGTTTGTGAAAGTCACAATCAAAAACCTAAACTTTAGCAGTTCAGTATGTCTTGTGAAGCCATTTACTTTTCTAGGTCGTACCGTTAGTATTCCTTTGACCAGTCATCCCTATCTGATCTAAGATCCAGTTGAAGACTTTATGGTTTCTAATTCAGACAGTTCTGGTTGTTTTATTTCACTGTTCTCATTTTTCTTTTTTTCCTCTTCATTTCTTACTTGGGAGTTAGCCACAGATTTTACCCTCAAACTCAAGGTACTGGAAAAAGGGACCTTTTATTTGTTTGTTAATTTATTGCTTGTTTACTTGTTCCTCAAGATAGGGTTTTGCTGTGTCACCCAGAGTAGACCTGAACTCCTGGGTTCAAGTGATCTTTCTACCTAGCCTCTCAGGTAACTAACTGGAGTTACATGTCACTATACCTGGCAAGGGGAACCCTTTCAACACTCAGAAATTCCTTTTTCATACTGAGTCTAATGTTCCCCTTGTTTTCCCACCATTTGACAGTAGTCCGTGTGATTCATGGTTACATTTTCATCTATAATCCATCACATTCCTTGAATTATTAGCCTTCAGAATAAGACAATAACCACATACAAAATACATTAATTTTGAATTTTCTTTATATTCTGTAAAAGTCCATAGTTAATCGTTCTATTGACACAACATATAAATATTACATTTTGTTTTTGAATTACAAATTTTTAACCTTGGAAAATATAAAGAACAATTTGACATTATTCTCCAGGTTAAAAAAAGTGTATTACCTTTCACACAAAATTCCACTTCTAGTTATTTACCTAACATAACCCCCCCATGTGAAGTGTGTGAGGATGTATATTGCATCTGTTGTTTGTATATCCTATAAAACATGATACTGAGGATCGAATCTGGGACTTCCCACATGATAGGCATGCACTGTACCCCTGACTACATTCTCAATTCCCAAACGAAAAAGTTATGTATATGGAAAGTTAAAAAGTAAAATGTAGGAACAGCATGAATGCAACACTATTATTTATTTGGAAGCAAATTTATAAATACTTATTTACATATGTCTAAACTACATGCATATATATCAGACTCAGATATCTACATGCACACTATATTTAAAAATTCATAGGTTACTTCTGGAAGGCTATTCAAAAATTGCTAATAAGATAGCAACACTATTATTTATAGGAAAGCAAATTTTATAAATACACATTCATGTATCTCAGCTACATGCATATATATATGTATATATATCACACTCAGATATGTACATCTACTCTCTATATTTCCAAATTCATAGGTTACATCTGGAAGGTTATTCAAAAATTGCCAGTAAGGTAACCTCCCGAGAAAAGAATAAGGGTCTAGAGATAGCAGGGCTAGAGTGATAGACTTCATTCTCACTATCTTATTGTTGCAAATTTTATATAATGTTTATGTTATAATATGTTTATAATAAAGTTTATAATATTTTAAAACTTGCCTAAAATTATATGTTTATAATAATGTTTATAATATTTTAAAACATGCCTCAAATTAAATTAAGTTAAAACAGTAAGATTAAAACAAAGCGGCTCAGATGAGAACCTGTAAAGTAAGGCATATGTAAGAACACTCTAAAATGTATTGCCTAGGAACTGTGAGATGTTTAACTCCATTCTTCACACAAACTTTGCAGTATAAATTTCTGAATGGGTGAGAGTACACTAATCTGGCCAGCAATCCAGTTCACAGTACAGTAATGTCTCTAAATTAGTAAATTGACATTGTAGGAGAGTTTGATTTTCATGAATCTTTCTCAGTTTTTCTGTAAGAATGAATCATTTCTGGAGTGCATGAGTGAGGGCCAGGTCTTAACGCTTTGACCTAATTAAAATGTTGCCCTCCAGAGACCCAGCCAAGTTGTTTTCTGGCACCCTCAGCTGGCACCTCTGCTGGCACCTCTGTGTGACTGTAGCCAGGCTTGGGACACATAGTGTTAACCCCATCCAGGGTCTCTTCAGCCTTAAGTTTTAGTTTCATTTCATCAGTTTTTATTTTGCAGACTAAAATCCAAGGTAAAGGAGACCTGGGGAAGGTGGTGTACAACGTGGACATTCTGATTTGGTAACATTGCAATCCTAAGAGAAGTAGAAAAATGAGTGCTCATTATTGACATTACAAATAGTGAAATTATTTCTCAAAAAGTAAAACTTTATGGTCTAATAAAAGAAAACCATCTTTATGCAGAATAATTCAGAACAGAATAAAAAGCATGATAAGTGATTGAGTGGCATAAATATAGGTGTGCCAGCTCTACATATTAATGAAAGGAACCATAATATTGTGGGGCAGAAGCACTCTATTTCATTTGCAAAATATCAAGTGAAAGTTATCCCCCACAATTATGAATATTTAAACAGTGTTATTGCTTCTCAATATATAACACATGCAAACATACCCCATCATTTTTATTACCAAAAAAGAAAAAATAATTAAAACTATAAAAAGCAGTTTAGTGTCATTTTAATGTGTCTTTGTTATTGCCATTTATCTCTATGAGATATTACAAAAAATAAATTGAGAAATAATGCATCAGTAAATGTTAAATGTTATCCATAGCAAAGTGTTTTGTTTAAAAAAAATCACTGTTGTTTTTCATCCAAAGGGAAAACAAGAAAGCCATATTTGTTATAAATGTCTGTCTTGTGTTTGTATAATTTTAACAATAAAGGTTTTTCTTTCCCCCCAAAATTTCAATTTAATACATATTTTTTGTATATTTTCTATCTTACCTAAGTTTTAAAATGTAAGCGAACTTTTTATTCATTTTAATGAACACATATATAAATATATCTATTTTTCTCCAATGTGAACATATATTACAGATTACATACACAAATCTTTCAATTGTGAATATGTTAGATTAGAATAGTAGTTTAGAGATTAGACTTTTTGTTTCCTTACATGCAAAGGGTCCTAGGTTGAGGGACCCAAGGGTGGGAGAAATGTAGCAGAGAGATATTGACATTTTAAACTTTGAAAGCTAAATTAAGGTAAGACTGCTGGATAGTTTTTATTTTATACTTAATCCTACCTTAGACCTTTCTGTTACAGAGATAATGAGGCCAAATTCTTAGGTAGTTGACTATGACAAATTCTGGTCCTTCTCTACACTTAGAAACTGAGGCACTAAGGTATTTATTTCTTCTTCTTATAGTACTCCAAATATGAGCCTCACTCTCATTTCTCAAATCCTGAGAAACAATGTTTAGGACAAATGACAAAGTTCTTGGTTCAGTTGTGCCCACTCTCTATTCATTTAGGGATGTCAGCTTTCCATTATAAAACATTAAAGTAGTTTTTTTAAAAGGGAAAAAATTGTGAATTTTAAATAAAAGTACACATGCTTTTATTTAATATGTAAAATTGCTTTTTAAATATTACATATTTAACATGTAAAAATGCTTCTTTACATATTAACTGAAAAGAGCATGATGTAACATTGTGTCTCTAAAGTAACAGTATGTGAGATACAAGAAAGAAAAGTGATCACAAAAAATAGCTACATGTTGGAAAACAGTAACAAAGAATAAATGATAAGTGACCAAGGACTACATGGGACTCATATGATAATTTTCTTTTTCCTTTTCACTTTTCTGGGCTCCACATTTTCTTTTATGAGCCTGTACTAGTTGCATAATAATGAGGTGAAAGGAAAGCCCTGTCCTTTGGAATTTGATAGTTTTATGTTTTTATGATTTCTGCTTATACACTGTTGTAATACTTTCATATTATATGTCAAAAAATAGGTGAAAGAAAAAATCCATAGTAAGTATGAGAAAATATTTAATAAATGACTGATTCTCTAAAAATATTTGTATGAAAGTTGCTTTAATATTTTAATTCCTCAATTGATAATGTTACATTTCACTTGGCCACGGTATTTTTTGTATGTAATATCATCCTTATACATGAAATTTAGCTCACTCCCAGCAATTTAACAGTTTATGGTCATTATTTGTAGCTTTCTTTAGAGAGATTCTTCATAATTGCTTTCTTTCCCATCCCTATTAAAATAATTGACGTTAATTGTCATTAAAAGTTAGTGTTATTTTTTGCATTGATACAGTACTTATAGTATTAAAACTAAATTTTATATAGATGGTTTTCTAGCTTAAGGTTTGATAGCTGTCATATCGATGGCCACAGAAGTCTGATGTCTGTATGCTAATATGCTTACTTAATCTTTAATACATTATATTTTAATAATATAGGAATGCCAAGCTACGGAAGAGCAAATGAAAAGGTCATTTTTTATTCATGTACTACTGAATGTACCTTCTGCTTGTAGCTCATTATACATGCAGTCAAGTCCAATTTTTTAAAAGTGGAAAGCATACCAAATTAAACCACAAGTTTCACAACTGATGTTCCTTTTGTAAAAAGAGTGCTCTCCATCTTTTCAAATTTATTTATTTTGACTGCTTGTTACTCATTTGTTCTTCTCTCTTCTCTGTTATACTCAGAATTTCTAATCCCATTTCAACCAGAAGGCTGCCACTTTTCATCAGAGAAGAGGCAATAAATACACATCACACTTACATATGCAGGCTTTCATCTGAGGAACTCAAACTGTTTTATGCATAAGTAGCATTTCCCTTGGCTTTTTTTTTAATAAGTAGAAAAAATGAAGTCAAGAGAGCATAGGTGACTAAAAAAGCCCATGCCCACACCAACAAAAGTCATGATTTTGATTAAATATATATCTTTAAAAATACTCAGGATTCCTTCACCTGGTTGTCAGTTTATATGCTCTACTTAAAGAGTAACAAAATTGTGAAAATTAAAAATAGTACTAGCACCTCATCATAGCGCTTTAGGGGAATGGCAACAATAATGCACTGTGATGTAATCTTATGAATCTGACTATTCACTCAATACTTTAAAATACCAAAATTATTAAAAATAATTCAACTGGGGATACCAAAATAAAAAGAAAGCTGTGAAGTGATTTGTGTCACCTGGGCATAGTGGTGCATGCCTATAATCTCAGCACTCTGGGAGGTTGAGGAAAGAGGATTGAAAATTGAACCTTAGCCTAGGGAACTTAGCAAATTGGTGAGAATATGTCTTGAAAAAGAAAAAGAAAAAATATTTTAAAAAGGACCAGGCACGTACCTTAGTGGAGCATCCCTGGATTTAATCCAGAGAGGGACAGAGACAGAGACAGGCAGTACAGAGAAAACAGAGAAGAGAAAGAGAGACAGAGACGGAGAGCTAAAGAAGTGCCTGAGGGTGAGAGGGCCAGAGAAAGGACAGCCAGTGGATGGCATCCAGACAGAATAATAGGACAGCAAGATAGGCTGGCTCTAGCTTCAGTCTTGCCCACCAGCCCCGCGTTTTCTTTTTCCTGCCAAAGGCCTAGATCATCTGAGTGGTACTGAGTCAAATATGGACAGTTAGTTATATGTTCATAAATAGATATAGGAAATGAATAGAAAATATGAAAAAATGAATTTAAAAAAATCTTACTCCGAAAATGTCTGGATGTAAGTCTGCGGTTTTCAGCCTGCCTTGCCCTGTCACTGGTAGAAGGCTTAATGCCTGGAGGATGTAGAAAATCAAAGGAACAAGGACTCTGCATATCCTTTTCTCCCTTCCATTTTTGGTGGGAGTGTGTAGATTTGTTTCATATGTGTGTAGGTCTAATGAAAAGCACTTAATTTCTCTCCCAAATTATTCTTGTTAAATTTAGAAATACTCCTGGGTGTTGTAAATGTATGTCAATATAGTAGTTTGGGAAAATTGTGGTTATATTAGCTTAGAAACATAAACATTTTAGGATGTTAGACACCTGCCTGGTATTGCCATTACCAGTGTTTTATGCTCAAAATTGCAGCCTGACCATGATATTTTGGATGATTCCCATTGAAACAAAAACAGGGCAAGAGGGCAGAACAGTGCTGTACCTGAGGCCATGTTCAGTGATGCTTGCAAATACTCTTCCTTGGCGTCTCTTCTGGTGGAACTGGAGCAGACCAGCAGAGAATTCTGGCTTGTACAGAATGGGGGTTCTGCTAAGGCATCATTGTCAAGTCCAGTGATGAGAGCATGTGAGTATCGCCTACCTAGTTTCCAAGGTCTTGTGGTCTTGGAGCGTGTTCTCAGTTTCTCTAGGCTCTAGGTTTTTCAGTTGTAAGTGGGAAAAGATGATAAAACCCTAAAAGGCTCCTACCACCTATATTATTCAGGGATAATATCATTTAGTCACATGGGATTGTTCTTTGTCTGTGCCCTTAAAGAATGCATCACAGGCCAGTACCTGGAGAATAATACACTGAAGAGTCCGCTGTGTGGTAATTAATATAAAGGAAAAGCGTATTGTGGTCTATACTCAGATTATTTTTTTGAGTCAACTCTGAGACTTCAGACATTCCCTGGAATACTAATGGTCTTACACTTGTGGAACACTTTGACAAAGCAAGTGAACCAGGCCTTTATTCAACAATATAATGCAGAGCTTTTTCTATTTGTGTATGCATTGTAACACAAGGATATAAGCATTCCAGAATGCAGTGTTTTCTAAGCAGTTGGAATGAGGTCCTGTTTAAATTTCTTTTTCCCCCCGAGAAGTCCCTCTAGTCTTGAGAAGCAATGTTTTTTGGCCATTCTCAATTTACCCACAGTGTAATCAGCGAAACGGTTGCCAATATACTGAAAGGTCATCTTACTGAAATCTACCCTTCTACTAGCTTGCTTTAGCCTCAGAGAGCAACTTTGGCAGAATTGGTCTAGGCATTGGGTTATGAATTCAGCTTTAGGAATTATAGGAATATCAGAATAAAAACATTATAGACCTGGTACCAATTTGCCTGATGTTTCATTCCCATTTTCCTGTCTTACATAAGAAAGCATTTATGTAGACATATTGTAGGGATATCTTAGCTTTTGTTGTTATTTTTAGCTTTTTTTCTCTTAGGGAATCATGCGAAAAATCTGCCATATACTGGATTTAACAAGTCAGACCACTGTCATACTGAGATTCTATTTCTGTAATTGTAGAGTGGAGAAGGCAAAATGGTAAAAGAGAATGGTATTTTGCTGATTTTATAAGTAAATACTTAGCAAACTACCAGTTTTTGAGCTCTCGCTAATTTTAGCACTTTCATTGTTTAGCAAGTGGGTCCCAGAGCTAGGAGTTGAGTAACCTAGTCTTATTCCACTGCTGACTCTGTGCTAGTTTGTACAGTGTACAGTATTGTCAGTTCTAGGACTTACACTGTGTATGATTTAGTTCCCTTGTTTATCAAAAGAAGATAAAATTATCTCACAGTGACTTTTTAAGGAAAGACTAAGATACCATACATGTGATTAATTCTGAAAGACTGAAAAAGACACTAATTAATCACATTTGTTTTTACTAGTAGTAATTACTGACTGTTGATCTTAGAGTGGAACATTTTCTTTCCAATGATATAGTTGTTGTAATAGGATTGCTGAATTCTCATACTATTTTAAAAGCTCTTAGGAAAGATCTAAGAAAAAGTACTGAGCTTCTTGTTTTCCATCTTACATGGGAAAGTTTATATAATTTTAAATACTTCTATACAAGTTCTTTTATCTCCAACTGCACAACTGTAAAAGATTTAGAGTTTTTGAAGATTTTGCATTTAATTTTTAGCTGCATTGTATGTGGATCAAATTCATGCATCAGAAAGGCTCCAGCAAGAGAATTTATAGATCCTGGGGAGATAGAGTTAAAAATTTATAGATCTTTGGGGCCCTTAAATGGGATAGCTGTGCAAAAGTGTTACTGAGAAACTTAAAGCTCCATTTTAAAATTCTGAGAAACTCTCTGTAACTAACTCTCCTTTCTTACAAAAGAGTGATATAGTTGATTTCCTCTGTCACATTTAAAGAATATCATTAAACCTATCATTATAGAATATCATTCTTAAATCTATTAACTGTCATAAATATGTTGTATAATTAATATTAAAAGTTTGTTCAAACTTTTAAAAATTTTAAGAATTATTTTCTGCTGTGAAATTTTAATAGATTATTGTGCATTATGGTTTTTAAAAAAATAAAGTAAATTCTTTATTCTGAGACATTGTGTTTATCATACATTGTCAAACACTTTTTTGCTTAAATTTTTTATCTGAATATTTGTCCTTTTTGATTATACCAGTTGTTTTGAAGGCATTTGCAAAATGCTCTTGGGTGGTAGATATCTTAATCTGTTTTTTTTTATTATTATTAAATCTCCATTTTTCTCCTGGATATTAAAAAGAGATCTAGATGGCTAGAATATATTTCTAAAGTTCTGGTTGCTGCATCTGTGGGTTGCAGCTATCTCTTCGTAGTGTACTTTCCCAAGTGAGAAGACTTGGATCGGCATTTTACGATTTCATGTGGAAGTTAATTTGTAAATAGAAAAAGTCTTAAAATTATGGTGGGAAAAAGGCTCTCCAAACATGAAAATTATTGTCCCAGGTAAGGCGTGCTTAAACTGGTGACATTTCAAAAGATTATAGATTAGGGTCTATTTTCATGCTATAGAAGACAGTGGAGCATGTTCCTTGCTGGTTTTCTAGGGAGTCACTATGGAATGTATGAGTTTTTACATTAAGTTCTTTTTCTAGATAGAACACTGTCTCAGCACTGTGACTGTCTGTCCACATCTCAGTGACAGTCATCATTTCTTCTCTCCACCAGCAGGGTAATCTGCTCTGTATATTTGTAAAAGCCATTACCCATTAAAAGGCAGTGATAAAGCCAGCATATTCATCAGTCTTATGTAGGGTCGTATTGTTGTTCATTAATTTGCGTATAACCGGCCTTAGACAGGAAAAGAACACACCTAGAAATAGTAACTGTGGAAAAATGATTTTCTGTTACCTGAAATAAGAAATGAGGTTTTGCAGTACAGTGGACTTGTTGCATTGCAGGTGCATGCTATTTTGGCACTCTCTGCAGCACTTGAAAGGCAAGTATCTGACTAGACATTCTGACCTTTCTCTGATGGGCAACTGTCAGACAAAGAGTGAGAATCCACATCATCAGGGCAATTCAGGAACCATTGCAAAACCCATGTAGGGCTTAAGATACCATACTCTTTACTCTTACTCTAAGGGGCAGGGCAGGGCGGGGGGAGGGAGGGAGACAGAAGGGGGGAAGATTGTATGATGTATGAATTAATAGGATGGTGGGATGCTGTTCTGGGGAGTGAACCCAGGACCTCTCATAAACTAGACAAGCAGTCCACTGCTTGGCTACATCCCTACCCCTATAGTCACTTTTTTTTTTTTTTAATCTAGGTATATCAGATAATTTTATGTTGGATAATCAATCATGTTAAAAAAAATCCTGTCAAAATATAATATTAGAAAGCTACCTATGGTCAGTTTCCTCTATTACATCAAAACCAATAGAGAGGGGCCGGGAATATAGCTCAGTGGCGCAGCACCTGCCTGGCAAGTGCAAGGTCCTGAGTTCGATTCCTGGTACCCCTACCCCAAAAAACCCCAAGAGAGTGATGGTATATCATTTCATGTAGGCCTTAGCCTTCCCACACCTTGGCCACTGTGAACTTTATTTTTTATGATAAGTTGTTACTTTGAAACCAGACTGAAAATGGAATTAGGACCAAGCTTTAGAAAGGGGTTTTATACTATGCTTTTTTTTTTTTTTCAAAAGAAGTTGGGGAATACTCTTATTTGAAAATCTTGTAATAAAGGATGAAAGCTTATAAAGATCTGTTTTATTTCTCTAAGAAAAGAGTAATGACAGAAGATCTTAAGACTGAATGTCTATTACTCTTTATTTTTTCGTGGTGCTGCGGGTTTGATCCAGGGCCTTTGTAAAGACTGGGTAAGTGTTCTACACTTCCCCAGCTCCAGTTTTCAGTTTTAAATATTCATTTTCCATTGTAATCCTGAAGCTTTTCTTTAATACACATGAGGAACCACTTTTGTTTCTAAGAGTTTTTTGCCCTTAAAAATTTCTTGTCATTTAAAGATCTGCCTCCATCAGTATGAATTTTAAAAATCATCTTGGAGCAGACTTCTTGTAATAATACAATAATATATTGATTATCCATATGAGATTATTTCATTATTATTCAACAATTAATGTTGAATTAAAGAATCTATACTATTACATTATTTTCTTTTAGTTGAAAATGACAATTTTTAAATCTTAGACTATAAATGCCATTGTATGCTTGTCAGTAGAGCTTTAAATGTCTTTAAATGATTTCATGTTGGTCTTAAATTTCCTATTCTTTCCTCCAGACTTATCCATACTGTCCCCTCTTCCTTTCCCTAAGTACACCTAACTCCCCAGACATTGCATATAAATTGTAGAAGAAAACTGGGTGGTAGAGAGAAGCCCCAGACTGGCTAGAAACCTTGGGACCTGAGGAGCAACGTGGTATTAGTTCCTTTGGTTTTCTTTTTATCTCCTCTATCTCAGACTTGGAGTTATGTAAAAATTGGCAGTGTAGAAATAACAGTGGGCTCAGACAGAAATGCCCCCAGGCATATAAACTAGAAAGGAAAAGATGAAATTATTACTGTTTGCAGATGACCTCACTGCCTAGGTAGAGTATCCCAAGAAATATATAAAAATGTTTTCAGAACTAATAATCACATTTTCAGAACAGAAGCATATAAAAATCATTTCTGTGTACTGGCAGTGAAAATGTGGACACCAAAATGAAAACTACATTACTCAGATTTTTAAAAACAGAAAGAAAACAAGTGTAAAGCTAACAAAACGTGCTTAGGGAACGTATACCAGAACCATGGCCCTTAAAAAGTCCACAGTCTAAAAAAATAAAGTTATATCATGTGGAAGAAGTGTGACTCAGCACAGTAAAAGTGACACTTCTCCTCAAATTGATATGAGTTTAACACAATTCACATATAAAAAATCAGTTTTTTAATAGATGCATCTAGAACTATAATATCTATAAATATGTATATCCATATCTATAAAACATTATTCAAAGCACTTACATGGAAAGGCACAGGAGGCAGAATACCCAAAGCAATTTTGAAAAATAATGAAGTGGGAGAGAGGCGTCTTTCACGCTCAGTGCTCGTATAGTCACGGCAAATAAGACTACACGGCTGTGGTGGAAGAGTAGACACACAGAACAGTGACACTGAAAAGAGAACCCAGAAATGGAATCACATGACTGATTTTTGACAAAAATGGTCAAGCTTACTTTTAACAAAGGTGGGGAAGCAATTCAATAGGGAAAAGATGACCTTTCCATAAATAAATAGAGCTGGAAAAAGCAAGTATCGTGGGCAAAAAAATCAACGTCCGCCTAAATCACACACTTTATAAGACTTTGGGAAAAATACAGAAGAAAACCTTTGGAGATGTAGGGTAAAGCGTGTAATTTCTAGACTTAACAAGAAAAGCCTATTTTATAAAAGGAAAATTGATAAATTAGACTTTATCAAATTTAAAAACTTGTGCTACGTGAAATATTTTAAAAAGAGAATTAAGGTAAGTGGGTATGGTATAATATTTGAACATCCCATTGGACAAAGGACTGTTATCTAGAGTATATAGCATGTTTCTAAAAATATAACAGTAAACTAAACAATCTGATAGAAAATGGGTAAATGATATAAAGAGGCATTTCACTGAAGACATACAAATGAAAAAAACAAAATACTTGAAAACATGTTCAATAATGGCTAAAATCAGTCCTCATTCTTTTTACATGTCATTTATTTATAGAAGAACATGAATCATTAGTCCTGAAAACTTTCTTACATGCTAAATTTTGCTGATTTTTTTCTTATGGATGCTATTCAGTATGCTTTGTTGTTTGCTTCTCTTTTATTTCCTGTAAATTGATAAGTAAATTAGAGATGACTAAATTCAGATTCTTGGTTTTGGGGAAAGGTTTACATAGGTAGTATTGAGTGTGTCTTATATTAAATCAAGAGGTGCATAATGTGTAGGGATGACTGAAAGTTTGATTCAAGTGAATAGTTAATGGTATCAATATATGTAAAATGCTACTCTTTTTTTTAAGAGTAGGAATATTTATTGCAAAATGGATTGAGGAATAAGAATAGCTTGTGAGAGACAAAAGCGGTCCTCAACCAGTTGCCCAGTTCTTAATATTTTATATACATATCATTTCTTTTGATACTTGCAGAGACCCTTTGAAGTAAGTATACAAATAGGGAGGGTGAGGTCCGGCAAGATTAACTAAATTCCTAACATTCCCAAATCTAGATTTATTCCCAGGCACCCAAACTGCTGAGTCTGTGTACCAGGGCACCCTGCCATTCTGCCTCAGGAAGACACCAACATTTCTGAACTAATCTAAAAAGAGTTAAGTATGTTCCCGGTCCCTCAAGCAAAAATGCTCTCTTAATTCTGTATAAAAATAAATGTTACTAGGTATATAAAGTATAAGAAAATTATTTTTAACTACATATTGTTTACTCCATCAACCTTCTTTGAAAGTAGTATTTTGTAGAAGTTTCATTTCCTTCTGTGATACCCTCACGTTGCCAAATTTTGATTTTTTTCCTTGTCCCACAATTCCCACAGTTTTTTTTCATAGACAGTAAACTGACTTCACTTAAATGTTTCTTTTCCAGCACTGTCAAGAAGTATAAACTGATTTTCTTAAAATTAAGGATAATTTATAATTTTTAGTACCCTTAATATTGTCAAATATTTATTATAGCTTCTGTTGCCTTTTTTATGTTATAATAGAGTGAATTATGCAGTGTCTTTCCAATCGGATATGCTCATCTAGTGTAGAAAAAATATTTACTGAGAGGATTTCAGCAGAACTCATGTTGTGTTTCTATTACATGTTGATATCCCATCATTTATATTTTTAACTCTGGGACTCTACATATACTGGGGTGTGTGTGGGTGATTGTGTGGGTGTGTTTAAATCCCTCTATATTTTTTACTACATCCTTTTAAACCCTTTTATTCAACAGGTTTTTCTTAGACATTTCTCCTTTTATCTATAACTTTTTTTTTTTTTTTTTTTTTTTTTTTTTTTTTTTTTTTTTGGTTTTTCTCTGGTACCAGGAACCGAACTCACGACCTTGCGCTTGCCAGGCAGGCGCTTTTGCCACTGAGCTAAATCCCCAGCCCCTTATAACTTTGTCCTAATGCCTAAAAATGTCCTAGTTAGTTGAAATATTCTTAATAAAAGTGCTACATTGATATTTTTATTCAGAATACTAACTGTATACAATAGTACAGCTTGTCTTTTGACATGTAACAATTCTTCATTCATTCATTCATTCTTGAGACTATCATCCAAGATGAATAAAATATAGGCCTTGTTGTCAGTGACTGTGTGATAAATGCTAACAGAACAAGTCAGGCCAGGCTTGAAAATCAAGATAGCATGATGATATATTACATACTATGATCACAATAGAAGAGGGAATACTGAGGGTTAAGGATAATAGTTATCCTGATAAAAGGCAAGTGCTTAGGTCTTAATGTTTTAAACTCACACGGAAAATATACATATACTTTATTATTTATTTATTTATCTATTTATTTATTTATTTATCCTAGTACCGGGAATTGAATTCATGACCTTGTGCTTGCCAGGTGGGTACTGTGCCACTGAGCTAAATCCCCAGCCCCTATATTATTATTTTATAACTATAAATATATATTTTTGTATAAAGGTCCAGACATTGAATATAAATGGGTATATAGTATATCAAATGCATATTAGGTAGTGGCAGAGGCTATGATAACTAGAAAGTGTATGTCCTACCTAAATACATTCATACTCATATTTGTTTAAAACTGTGACGTAGGCGCCCAGAATGTGGCTAGACTCCCTGTTCGTGGCTCTGGTAAGGTCTATGTACGTGAAAAGTTTTAGTTTTCTGAAATATAGCCATGAGGTAAATGTGTTCAGTGGGCCACATCAGACAGTTATATCTGTGGACCAGAGGTTAATATCTGGTTCAAGTTACATTGAAAGAAATAGGCAGGGAACAAAGTTGAATAAAAAAGGGGTACAATCATTTTAGTCTGTAGAATAGGAGGAGAGTGTGGTCCTTGTACAGCAGCAGTCAGTTGCTACAAGGCCAAGTATGTGCTAGATTATTACAAAGCACACTAGGCACTTACTGTCTCACTATGATAAGGATAGTGTGAACAGTCTGAAAAATTCAAACTTTAGTCTTCCTTTCATTAATTGTACAGAGTAGTGTTCTGTTTGTTTTTGTTAATAGAACTGCAGAGAAAAAATGAAACATTTTCCCCGGTACTTCCTGGCCTCTACACTTCGTAAAGGCCATAGATCAAACAGTAGAATCTCACGTTTCAAGCTTGAAGGTTAGGTGTTTGGCTGGAAACCAGACTCAGGGTATATAGGCAAGGGCATTGGAAGCCATCTTAAGTAACAAATATGCCTATACCTGGTTTGTGTATAGTCTTCTGGCAATGTAAACCTTCTTCCCCCAAATAATTTTGAATGTCTGTTTTTTTTTGTGTGTGCGGTAGAGGAGTTTGAACCTATGTTCTTTACACTGAGCTATATTCCAGCTGTTTTTATTTTTCATTTTGAGACAGGATTCCACTAAACTGGTAAATGTCCCAGGCTGGACTCTTAACTTGAGACCCTCCTTCCTTAGCCTGTGAGGGTGCTGAGATTACAGGCATGCACACCACACCGAGCTCTAAATGTCTCTGTATAGTTTATGTTTGGCATTGGTTATACTAGCTCATATGGCAGATTTCCAACTCAGATTTGGAATCTTTACTTTTTGCAATAAGCAAGAATTATTCTCTTTACAGTTATTTTTAGAAATTGTTTATTAAGCATCGTTCTTAGAACAAAGGTGTAAATATGTTTATCTATTGAGAGGTCAGTTTTTTTTAACATTAAAGAGTAACTCAGATCACTTTGCATCCTTTTTATACCAGATATTTAGGAAAAATAAAGTCTGTAATGTTTTTGAAAAATGTCTCCTATGAAAAGCAGTTTCACTATTTAAAAATATCAAACCTTGGGTGAGGAATGTAGCTCAGTGGTAGAGCACTTAGCTAGTGTGTGTCAGGGCCTGAGTTCAATCCCAGCACTACAAAAAGTTATAGAAAAAGTCATAGAAAAATGACAATATTTTCTTTACAGAAAAATGACAGAAGATATACCTCCACGTTAACAAGTGAATACTTTGAAATTGACAATAAGTATACTTTTAAAAGAATTAGGTTGAATGTCCTGAAAGTTAGGTGATATAATTAATGTAAATATATCTTAACTTTTTTTTATATCTTAACTTTTAAAAGCTTACTGTTAATACAAATTATTTCCTAATGGTTTCTGGTTTTGAATATTAATGTTATGAAAAATAACACAATAGCTTATAGAATTTTGAGTATATGTTTACATATCTGTGACGTAAAGCTTTATCTTTTTTGTTGAATGCTAGATTTTAGTTTTTAAAGTTTATAGTAATGTGGCCAAGATTATTAAGGTATTTTATATTATTTATTAAAATGCCTTTCTTTTTTTTTTTTTTTTTTTTGGTTTTTCTCCGGTACCGGGAACCAAACTCACGACCTTGCGCTTGCCAGGCAGGCGCTTTGCTGCTGAGCTAAATCCCCAGCCCCTTAAAATGCCTTTCAGATGTGGTGCAAATCCTCAAACAGAAAAATTGTAGTGTAGTATTAAAAGTTTATGATTTGTAGGGCCTCATTACTGGCTTCATATGGCCCATGGGCTACAAGTTGGAAACGTTGGGTGATAGGGTTTTTCGTGAACAATTTTTTCAATATCCTGCTTCAGTTATTCCCTAAAAAACAGAGTCAGGGAGAGGAAATGAGTCTCTAGTCTAAGAAGTTTAGAAATCTGTTTTTTGGAATTTATTTCAGGCTGAAGTGGTTTTCCTTTTTAGTTTCTGTCACTTTAAATTTTGTCCTATCTAGTTACATTATCTTAATTGCAATTAGCTTATTCCCTTTATAAATCAGATTGTTGGTGCCACACATGCAATCCAGTGATTAACATTTTTAAAGCTTTGTATTCGTTTCCTTTTTTATTGTAAGAAATTGTTACTACTCTTTAGCTTAAAAAATAACAAAAAATTATTCTTTCTAATTGTAGAGGACAGAGATCAGTTTCATTGGGTTGAAATCAAGCTGTCAGCCTACCTCTGAAAACTCTCAAAACGAATCAGTTCCTTTTTTCTGTTTCTGGTGGCTGCTGGCATGGCTTATCACGTGGCCTCGTCATTGCTGTCCTGCTTCTGTGGTAATGCTGCCTTCTCCTCTCTGGCAGCGTCAGATCATCTCCCTCCCTAGAATGATTAGATTAGATAGTGTGATTTACATTTTAAGGAAGAGACTTAGAAAAGTTGAATTACATCTCTAGTTTCAGAATCATGATCTACACACACACACACACAACTATTACAAATACTTTTACATCGGTGATGATCTATATTTCCATTGTCAGGCTAAGATTATCAAAAAGTTTGTTTTTCTATAAAAGTCTGTCATTACAGGCCTCAATTTATGGTACCACCTGGACCCATAGAAGCATAAAACTGACCAAGTGACTCCCAGAACTTCTGCCTGATACCCTTGTAAATACCTGACATTGATCTCACTTATTTAATTCATTAATGACTATCAAATAATAAACTATTTCCCCTGAATCCTCAACTTGTCTAGATTTCTAGGGTGTGTTTCTTATTTAGTTAGGTATTTAGTAGGTTTTTTTTTTCTTTTTAATGTGGAACATCAGATTTTATAGTGTGACTCCATCCTGCTCCATGGTTTGTTGAATATGTAAACACTAACTGTAATTGTCAGTAGTAGAGCACTTAGAAATAAGCTTACAGATGCACTTTTCATCGTGATTTTTCCTTTAAAATAATGTAAAGCTGAGTACTGGGATTGAGAGTGTTCCCTGTTCCTGTTAGCTGTCAGACATGATGTTTCCTGCGGAGGTACCCACTGTCTGAAACAAATAGTGAAGTGCGCCTTCTCCTTTCTCCGTGTTTACTTACTGTGCTGTGTTTGCAACTTTCTGCAAAGAGAAAATGGGTAATGCTTCCCCCCTATGGTTTCTATCAGTGTAACGCACTGGTTTCATTAACTTGCCACCACTTTCTCTATGAAAAAAGAGACATGTTTTCCCATCACAGGAATAGACTGATGACTGGTCCCAGAAAAGCAACTTGAATTTTAGTGATTATGGTATTTCAGGTAGTAGACTGCTAAATTCCTGTATCTCGTGCACTTACAATAATTATGTATTTGTTGATTCAGTGATTGTTGGTAAGGGAAAATGTATTTCTTAAAAATTACATTTGTAAATGTTTATACATCTACAGTATATACTATTTACTGTATTGATTATGAATTAAGTGATTTATAGTCAAGGTTTGCATTGTTAGATAAATTTACAAGTTTAAAAAGAACATTTAGAAATGTATTTTAAAAACAAACGGACTTTTTGATTTAGGAATCCCTTGAACTAACCCAGTGGCTAAAGAGGCTAAGATTCAAGAGGCTTTCCCTGCACTTCTCTCATCATTTTGTACTTACTTGCATGTTAAGAAGAAAATGTATAGAATCTTGTTTCTCTGTACTTCAGTATGAATAAAAATGAACTAAAATCAGCTATCATCCCTCGGGATTTAAAAATGTAAGCTGCAAAGTTATCATGAGAGAATTCTTCATTGATGCCTCATAATGTCAGTTGTAAAAATACATGAACGATTTAACTTTTTAAGAAGTGTAAATATTATTTTTTAAGTAAAAAGCTTTCTCTCCATGCAAATGAAATGTACTAGGGTAAGTAAACTTGAGCTGCTCCCTGTCTCTCTCCCCTATAAATGTTAGAACAAAAATGATTTACCTCTGACATGAATACTAATATGTAATGATATGGGGGAAATGGGAGTAAAGTAGGGGCAGTCGCAGAGCTTTGGAAACAGGTTTTATGTATTCGGTGGAGATGATCATTAACCCTCAAGGGGTTCAGAGTTCAATCTAGCTGAGCGTCAATAAGGTCAGATTTATATAGTGCCCCTGCCTTCCTCAAGCCTGTGTGCTCATTCTTTTTTATGCTTTCTGAATGAGTACGTGGGTTATTTTGTTCCTAGTACCTGTACCTTTTCTGCTCCCTAGTCTAAAACTTCTTCCTTATATCCTTCTTTTGAGAAGCTGATAAGGTGTCTTGACCATTTTGTTACTCTAATTGCAGGATTATTTTTACATAATGTCTGCTTAAAACCACCTGTAAAAATTCTTTTACTAGTTTTTGATCAGGCCAGAAAGTTACTAGGCTTAAAAATTAATGACAAAGTACAAACTTCCTGAGTATGAGTGCTTAAAGCATATGGGAAACATTTGGAATGGAAATATTGACCTGTTTTACTTTGTATTTGATTATAGCGATTTAATTATATGCTTTCAAAAACATCAAATTAGTGCTCTCTTCTTTGCATTTTAAAAGAACTAAATCTCTTTTCTGTATAACTGAAACTACTTTCTCTAACAAAATTTTGATCAATACGTTGAGATATTTAGAGTAACGGTTGGCTTAAAAGAGAAACCATTCCTTTAAGTTTTATGAAATTGTTCTTATCTCCTGTGTTCTAATCTTGTGAGAATTTGGCTTATCCAAAAAGAGATTCTGTGCCTTCCCCAGTGAGAAGGAACCCTTTTGTCAGCATCTTGTCTGAGTTGCCTCCTTGACTACGCAGGTCATGGGAGGTCTATGCTGAACATCCCTCTTTGGCTGTATCACAAAACTGGTATTGAAGCACAGGCCAACTCCCAGAGTACAGGGGTTAAAGAGGCAATTAGTCACTACAAAGCAGAGTTGTAGCTGTCTTCTGGTGAGGAAGTGCTGAACTCTTTCTGAAATCTCATCTTCTGAGTGCTTTTCTAGTCCCCTAGAATAATTTAATCAGCCATTTCAGATTAAAGGTGATCTTAAGATATGTGTTTGATACAAAGTATGAATTGAAACGTTCATATCAGTGCTTATACCAGTTAGTAAAAGGAGGAGATATAGGCAGAGAGACTGTCATCACTTATATGTTTTATATTCCACCTAAATTTCACAGCATTATTTTAGCTATTTAGAAGCCCAACAAGTCTCTTAAAATATTGCTAGCTTTATTATTAATACTCTTATTTATTATTGGTGGTAGGAGTGGTTTGGAACTTGCCAGGATTTTACTGGGATAACTTTTGCAAGAAAGGAATGACTTTTCATAAATTGCAGTTCACTAAATTAGGCCATAGTTTTCAGTGTTTTTGTATTTTTAAGAGCCTGGGTTTTTGCATCTGCATAATAAATAGTTGTTACAGGTAGGATGGTAAGTAAAATCTTTTCTGCCCTCTATATTTACCAGAATGCCATAAACAGCACCAATTGTAACTATATCAAAATTGCTAAAGTGTCTGGAATGCCCTGGAGTTATTTGCCAAGAGCTGATACAATCATTCAACACCTCCCCGCAAAAAAAAACAAAAAAACAAAAAAACAAAAAAAAAACTTAAAAGGAGGAGGTTTTTTGGCACTTACTACTTCACAGTAACTGTATTTCTTTTTCATTGAAGAAGGAATAAATCGGTGAATCAAGAACACTTGCATTTAGTTTTTATCTTTTTTTTCTTTCTAGTATTCCCATTAATCCTGAAATATGAGGGGCTGGGAATTTAGCTCAGCGGCACAGCGCCTGCTTGGCAAGCATAAGGTCGTGAGTTCAATTTCCGGTACTGGAAAAAAACCAGAAAAAAAAAACAAAACAAAACAAAAAAACAATCCTGAAATATGACTTTGGTTGATATTTAGAGTTATAGGGAGACTGTTATATTTTTCTGACCTTAGGTATGAAGGTTTATGTTAACAATAACAAAAAAGTCATACTTTACCCATCACAGTTACATTGTTGTGCACCTCATTTTTTAGTAATGAGATGTTCTTGTTTTATATATCATATTTCTAACATGTACCTTACACACAGTAAAATACTGAGTCAAATTTTAAACAGCTTAGGATCTTTTTTCTCTCTTGAATATTTTGACGAATGTTTTCAGAAAGTTAGCCTAACTTATTGCATAGCATTTAGTGTCATTGTGGTACAAGTATGAAAGAATGGCTAAAATTAAAAATAAGAGTTTTGAATAAATGTCTCTGAACCATGAAAGCCAGAGTCAAGTTTATCACAAGTTCAGTTCAGTCTTCATCCCTATCACTTGAAAAACCTTTAATCATCTTGTTTCTTATTAAAATAAATGTGCATTTTAAAGTATTATAGGCCCTACTCTATCTGAAAAACATTTTAAAAATATTTTAAGAAACATTTGGGGCCGGGGAGATAGGTCAGAGGCCCAGCACCTGCTTGGCAAGCACAAGGTCCTGAGTTCAGTTTCCTGTAGCAAAAACAAAAAAGCAGACATTCAAATTAAAACAAGTTTTCCTACATAGAAGTAAAAAAATCCCATAACTATTTTGTGATGGCCATTTCTGAATAAATTAGAAATTACTGTCTTATTGTTGTATTATTCTGTCACTATGAATCCTACTTATTCTCCACTAGGAAACCTACCTAAAGTTAGAAGAGTCACTCCAGCAGAAAATGGTCTAGAATCAGCCAATAATATCATCCGCTCTGCTTTCCTGCCTTAAGTAGTGTAATACCTCTGTTGGCAAAGATACAAACCTATGGAATTTAAGTTTTAGTTAGCTTTTTTGAGTTCATAGTTTTATTGCATGTATCTCCTGTTACTCTCATTTTGTAAACTTTCATCACATCTCTGTATGACAAGATAGGCACCAGTTTGCTACAGGTTAAGTAGCAAATCCCTAAGTAGATCTCAGATTCACTCATCACATATTGGCTTTACAGAGAATAACATTTGGTAAGTGAGAACTTAATGAGTGCCCCAAGATAATTGTTGTTAATTGGTGGAGCTGGTGACATTTTGCATGTCACGTGTACTCTTTTCTCCTGTGATAGATGAAGAATGTGCTTTCAGTAAATGCTTTAATGTTGTAATTGCAAATTAATTAAAACACTTTCAGTTGGTTTAAAACACTTTTAAAAATCTTTCAATGAATATCTTTCAAAGTTTACATGAAAAATTGACCTGAATGCATATTTCTGGTACTGTGCTGGTAATGGGAGCCTATGATACTGTGCTGGTAATGGGAGCCTATGGAAGAGGCTTTACAGGATACTGCATCATAAAATACAAAGCATACTCTATATATCACTTTGGTACCACCTGTCACTTCCCTGAAATAATCTTACATTTGTCACTTATGTGCATTTGTTTAACTTAAAGTCCAAAAATAACTATTGCATGTTATTTTTGAAAGGTTAAACTGTCTTGTCACTACAAAGAGTACCTAAAAGAATAATGCTCAAAAATACAATTGTATACAAATGTCATAATGGGAAATACGCTATTGATAGATGGTTGAATTGACTCATAAATGTTTACCTTTGAATCTATCCTTTTAACATAGTATATTTTCTGAAAGCAAGTTATACCTGTATATCATATTCATTCATTTACTGTGCTGGGACTGGATTTTTAAAGTTAATTTTAAGCTTTAGAAAAATCAGTCAGATACCATTCCTTTTGTAAGATGCCAGATTATGTTTTGTTGACCTCTCCTATCAAATGACCCATTTAGGAATTCTAGTCTGGGTGATCTCCTGAGACACACAGTTGGACTAAGTTTGTTTCCTTGTCATTCTCTTTAGATCTGATAAACACTTTTTATTCTGTGTGTGTGCGTGCGTGCATATATTTGTGTGTTTCTTAATTCTATATCTACTTACAATGCACATATCATAGTTTCACTTGCTGGCTTGTTTAGTTTTAAGAAATAAAAATGATGTTCTGTTTCTAAAATCCCCACTTAGATCACTCCTGATGTGTTATGTTTCAGGAGTAAAGAGGTTTGATCTACATATTTATTCAACCTAAACATATCTAACTTCTTGTACTTATTTGTCAATTACTTTACAACATTCTTCGTATTTACTTTTTTGTTAAATCAGTGGGATTTTTTATGTCTTGTTACGTTTTTTGTCTGCTTAAAGATGTATTTGTTACTGAAATATTAAATCAACTTAGAAAAGAACATCCAAAAGTTTGTTTAGAAATTCACCTACGCACATACTAATGCATCTGTAATGGGGACGTTTCTTTTCACACCTCTAAGGTGATTGAGCCAGTCCTTTAAAGTGAGATTAGCAAACCAATGTGTGGCAGCTCCAATTAGCTTCTTTTTGGTTTGAAGCACATCACAAACAGTAACAAGGTCTCCTAGGACACTTCTCTTGCAAGCAGTGTAGTCATATTTCCTCATTAGTTCTTTTCAATTGTCACTAATGCCATGTTCCAGCTTTTGAGTAGGAGACAAAAAACATAAAAATTTGGTATGTATGTAGAATGGG
Organism: Chinchilla lanigera; assembly: GCF_000276665.1. NCBI lineage: Eukaryota > Metazoa > Chordata > Mammalia > Rodentia > Chinchillidae > Chinchilla > Chinchilla lanigera. The sequence continues at coordinate 6,596,508 of NW_004955418.1, forward strand.
CCATTGTTTTCCATAATTCAAGGCTCCTTTGAATTCCTTTGATAGTTTTGAAGCTTACACAGCATAATTCATTAACCTTTACCCTTCACATAAATCAGGTGATTAGCAATCTATTGCTAAGGATACAGACCTTCCCTCCAGTAAAACTTAGTACTTTTCTCTGCTTAAAAACAAAACAGAAAACTTAAATAGTTCAAAATAACCTATTGCTTTTCAAATTTCATCAAATGTTTCAGGTACATTTTAAGAACATTATCAAAATCACAAGAGCATAAAATTACATTATTATCAAAAATAATTCTGGCTGCTTTGAATACTTCAGAGCAGGTTTTCTGGCACTTTGCTGTATTCTAAACGAGTATATATATATGTATATATGTATACACATACATACATATTCAACAACTGTTACTCAAGAATTTACAATAGTAGCAATTTTTTTAAAATTCTCTTCAGATTTCTGCCAAAACATAAAAGCAAGAAAATAATCTGAGGGGAAGCAATTCAGAATAACTAAAGAGTATTTAAATGAGCCCAGGACATTAATTTGGAGAAAATTTTTATACACATCTTCATTTTGCAGAGAATGATGATGTAGAATCTCCCCAAAACGGTAAGTGGTGGTTCTATAGTTCCTTATAAGTGAGACTAGAATTATGTATGTTGAGTTTTTCTTTCTTTTTGTTAAAGACATATCTTCAGTTATTTCTCAGAATTTGGGAAGATGGTTTGGTAGGCTTCATTTTGTTTGATATATATGTTGTTTGGGCTTCTTTAAGAGTATTGATATTCTATGAAATTTTTCTTCCATGATATTTTCCCACATTATGAATTTGATCATACAGATTGTTACTTTTCCTAATGATACAGTTTTTTCCTGAGTTTAATAATTCCCTATGTTACCATGCATGAAGAAATCTTTGGTATTGCCCTATATAGACTCTTGGTCATATGATATTCTGAGGTTTATCTTTAGAAATGAGGACAAGGGGTTAGGGGGATTTCATAACAATTTGAATTCTGGATTCTGAGTTTAGGGGTTTATGACTTTTCTCCAGAGACAAACTTATAATTTATCACTGAGGTTGATAAATACTCTCCTATGTGATATCTATGAATGCAAAAGGGAGTGAAGAGGGAATGGGTTTAAATGGAGTCTTTAGTTCTGTCACTCTCATTTAAATGAGCACTTTGCAAATATTTCTCTCTTTTATTAGTACCATTTTTAAAACTTTGAGAGTTACACAAAGAACTGGTTGTCAAACATATATGATCATTTATCACTTCGTTTTATTTTCTGCATGCCACCTATACAGAGAACTGGCAGATGCTCTGATGTTAACACACGAAAGGTCAGGACTAGCTAGAGCCAATATAGTTTGTAAAACAGAGTAACTGTGATTCACAGAACTTGTGTTGTTATGTTAGTAGAATTCCTGTAAATATATTCTGGAATGGACTACCGAAGTTTGAGGAGAGGACAGTCACCATCTGTGGTCTCTCATTATGACCTGTTATCACCACATGCTGCCTGGGCAACTAGACCTAGGTGAATTTTAAGTCTTCAGACACTAGTGGGGGACATGAAGTGGTATTCTGTTTTCATCAATTTTCAGTAACACAGTAATGCGAACTACTTCTATTTTACCTTTCAGAACATGAGCTACTTTAGCTGTTTACTTCAACTACTGTTATTTTTGTTTGAATGTTATATTAAGAGTTTAACTTTATATTCACAGAAATTGTGATTTCTCTCCTCATATATCATATCCCTGAAAGATATACTGTACAATTATATTTTGTTGCAAATCCTCCGAAGAATACTTTTTTTCCTCCATACATTCTTATTCCAGGAATAGTTCTCTGTTGTACATAACTCCTAGCATACTGGCTGTGATTATAGGACAATTAAAAGTATTTGGAAACTCTTGTGTAACTGAACTTCCATGAACATAGCAAAAATCCTATGTGATCCTTTGTTAAAAGCAAAGTATTCTATTTCTCCTTTGTTAGTCTCTAAGATATTTAGTGCTTTACTCCTTAACCACATGTTGTTTCTTGGCTGTATTACCTCTTGAGTAAACTACAAAATTTCATAATATGTATTCATAATCATCTACACTTCTGAACTTTTTTCTCTGTGGTTTAAGGACGAAATGTTATACTTCTAGTCTTTCATCATTCTTGGGTAACCTTCATCCAATAATTATCTTACATAAACACTAGTTCATGTTGCCTATGAAATAGAATTTAACTTGGCTTGTACAGTGAAATTATTTTGTATTATTTGTTGCTTGTCTTTCTGTATATATCTTTTCTTTGTATGTACTTATGGCATATATATCTATTATAGAATCAAATACAAGGAATACAAACAAAATATACATTTGTTTATGCTTTTTTCCATAATCATCTATAAAACCAGACATTTTATTTAAAAAGTGCCTGAGAACAAAATAGAATGCATACTTTTTAGTAGTCACCACAAATTATTGGATCTGCTATTTTTTGGGTAAAAGATAAGGATAATGATATATATATATATATGATATTGCAGAAAATGGCCAGATTTTTTAGTATTTAAGATTTTACAATCATGTCGGGCCTTTATTCTTATCATGTAAAAATTAGTTAAATTGTATATAAAATGTGATTATTGTATCTGTCATTTGATTTCTTGTCTTAGCCTTTATTTTTATGAACAAATTAAAATACTGCTTTAAAGACATTTCCCTTCACAGTTATCTGTGTCAACCATAGTTACATTTTATTACTGTTTTAAGTTTGCTGCAGTGATGGAAAAGTTTGTCCATTTTTATCACAAGACTTTTTAAAACACAAATGGAGAAAAACAAATTTATTTGGTTATTCAAGAAGACTTGAAGTGTTTGTCATTGTATTAAAACAAAATTCTATTTAAAAATTTTTAAAAGAAATATATATATCTTCTCCATAACTAATTTAACCTTTAAAAATGAATTGTGTGGGATAAAATTGTATAAAAATTCCTGACATTTTATAAAGATATCTACAAATAAACCAGACAACAAATAAAATATCTGGAAGACAGAGATGGATACTGAGTCATTTTTGATGGATTATACACACAGGTATCAAATTACTGGATCCTTACTTCCTAGAAAAGGTTAATGACCATTTTTGCTTTTACCCTTTAACTTAACTGTTATTTACAAAGATGAAAACAGAGACTGCATTGGACTGTACATGTGCATATGTGTCAGTATGACTACACAGAGTTTTTTTAATATTATAGGGAACTGAGCCGCAAAATGGATAAGGTCATTAACCATTACTTCAAAAATTAATTTCATTCTACAGTACAAGTTCGCTAAGATTATTAGAGCAAAATGCACCATTTAAAATCTTTTAATTTAAATGAGAACCACAAAATATTTTGAAACTCACATACCCATATCTATCCATTATTAAAATGACCAAAGCCTACAACATTTATTTAAAGTATTATACATAAAACATATTAAGCTAAAAGTTTTCAGTGTGCAGATTTTAATCTTTAGAAGATTAGAATTTGGGGATTTAAAAAATATTTTTGGCTTATATTCGATAAAACCACAGAAATATGTATTTCAATGTTAACAAATTTAAAAATTAATGATTGTACTATGAATAATATTGCTATTATCTATAGTGACCAACCACCTATAGTCTACAATTTCATTATAATTATTTTATATGAATGAACTGTATTAATTACATAGCATATGTTTGCTAGTCTTTTATAAACAAGCATAACAATAATTTTAAAGGAATATATCTCTTCTCTTTGGATTTAAAAGATGTACTGGTCATAAATGTATTTTATGAAGCCATTTAGGAATTAGAGCACTTAAGTTTAAAGCAAGAGAATATAATACTTTTCTGAAACACCTTGTGAGAGATTTGTTGAAAGAAAAGACCTATGGCATTCATCAAATGCTGACCTCTTCTAGTTATATTCATGGCTAGGCCTTTGCTAATTTAACTTCGAATGCATTAGTATAACTCATGACTTTTTTGTGTATTTCAGGTGTGTGGAGGTCATTGCAAAGGAAGGACGGAACCTGAAAGAGCTGTATTTGGTGTCCTGTAAAATCACAGATTATGGTATGTAATAAGCCATTGTCCTAATCTTTTAGAAGAGTATGAAGTTATAAAAATCATTGAAAGTTTTTTAATGAAAGCAGGAATTATCTTATAGATATTATTTATCTTCATTTATGCTAATTCTGCTGAGACTGAAAAAACAAAGAAAAACAGCAAGAAATCATAAGCTAATTACCAGAGTAAATGGATGTGCTTATCAATTCATTGTTGCGTGCAGCTGTACACATATGCACGTATGTGAACATACACACATGCACACAGGATGAAATGGATGAAATGAAAATAAGTTTTGGAACAATTAATTGTTTGATATTATAAACATAATTAAGGAAATTACTGCACTGATTTTATTTCTACTGACATTTAAAATGCCAATCTTTTTTATGCATTGCATTCTTTCCATTCTTTAATGCATTGGAAACATCTGTGTTCAGATATATAGGAAGTAAAGGATATATGTGTATGCAGCATTTTAAATGATATTAATTTTCAATATTCTTTTAAAAAGGATAAAACAAGTTGTCTTATAACTACATGAAATATGCAGTCATCTTTTTGGAATAATAAAATTACCTAACCTCTCCTTTCTTGTTTAGTTTATATGATTTTATCCTTATTAATTTATGTATTGAATCTTAATACAGAGTTTTAACTGGATATTTGGCATTATCAAAGACTTAAATATTTTAAAATATCCTTTTCTTTATTTTTATTTTTTATTCATTTAAATTTGAGAATATGCCTCCTACCTTTAGGGAAGTTAAGAATACAGTAAGTTTTCTATTACTAGCTTTGACCTATGCTAATGAGTGCCATCTAAGGACATCATGCAGATCATCTACCTTGGATGAGAAATTTATATCTTCCCAGTTACTAAATTCATTGTTGGGGCTGGGGATTTAGCTCAGCGGCAAAAGCGCCTGCCTGGCAAGCGCAAGGTCGTGAGTTCAGTTCCCGGTACCGGAGAAAAAACCAAAAAACTAAATTCATTGTTTAGAAGAACTACTAAAGCTATAAAAGAAAACATAGGAACTGGGATATGCAGTGGTAGAGCTCTTGTCTAATGTACATAAGGCTCTGGGTTTGATACCCAGCTCTCCATACCCATACAAAAAAATGTAAAAATGTGTTAAATTAGAAATACCCCTCCTTTATTTTCAGAGCTTATGTTTTGAGAATGATGTGTCTTTTGTGAGTTTATTTATGAATTTTCTGTGTTGTGTATTTTTCCCTATTTGTACTTTGCAAATATTTTAATGTAGTTTTCTTAAAATTTCTGGTTTCACATATTAAATCTGAAGTAGAAAATGTCATTACAATTACAGTTGTTCTGAAGACATAGAGGTATTTTGTCTCATCATAAAGCTAGTGTCCTGTACTTATCTATTAAGTTAGAGAATGCAAAAAATGTACAAGAAGATATGAAAAGTAAACATTTTGGACTTGGAACAGATCTGGTCTCAGGTTCTATCTTTGTTCTTTGTCTATTCATTGGCCTTTGAGTATTTCCTTCATATATATGAGGCTAAGTTTCAACATTTGAAATAGAAAATTAATGTTCCGGTGTGTATGAAATATCTGTATTAGTGAGTAGAGTATATACTACAATTTATTATTTCTATTTCCATACTGCTATAAATGTTGTACACTGCTAATGAATATTTTTCTGCAATAGGGAAGATAGTGGCAAGATTCACTTTAAATTGTTCTACTTGCTTTCCTTTCCTAGGTTTTGGAAGAAGTTTATTTTTAGTTGTTATTGCTATAGGTATTGTTTTGTGATATTCTCATGTTCTAGTCTTTTGAGATTTTTAAGATTTTTATTTTATTCTAGTATAGTAAAATATGTTAAAATCCTATCAATACTGTTTACATTTATTCGTATTTCTGAATTACTTAGGTCAGTGGCTCAGTCCAGTCTGCACATTCAAACACCTAGAGGAGAATTTCTAAAGTATGTGGATTGTCCACCCCATCCAAGACTAATTAAATCAGAACTTCCAGGTGATGGTGCTCAGGCAGTGACTTTGTAAAGCCTGTCTAGATGTTGACAGTTTCAACCCAAGTTAAGAATAACTGATCCTAGTCCACTGGGGAGAAGTCAGAAGTGAACATTTTGTTAACATACCTCTGCTCACGGATGACGAACTAACTTTTCTTCAGTCTCAGACCCTCTAACTTTTAAGGCTTCTGCTTTCTGCCCCACTTCATCCCTTTCTTCTCTCCTAGGGTTTGAAGTATTCAGAGAGTTTGTGGTGAAAGTCTGTAAGTCTATTAATTCTGTTCTCTAAAAGGCTGGGGCACAATTTAGAAACAGGGAAAGGGTCAATACTATATAAAGATTATACTATAAAATTGCAGAACATTACAGAAAACTTACTTCCTCATTTTCCTAGTGTACTGTCAATAACTTATGAGTAATTTTTTCAAGAAGATAGCAAATACAATTATATGTCATAACCAGAGAGATACCATGTTATTGGTATAACTGCTCTGCTAGGAGGAGCTCTATATGTTCTCTTACTCTATGTTTTATTGTATTTATTTATTTATTTATTTATATTTATTTATTAATTTTTTGGTTTTTTTTCCGGTTCCAGGAATCAAACTCACGACCTTGTGCTTGCCAGGCAGGCGCTGTGCCTCTGAGCTAAATCCCCAGCCCCCTCTTACTCTATGTTAATTAAAATTCTAACAAGTAAACTTTACCTTTATTTTTATTTCCATACTGCTATAAATGTTGTACACTGCTAATGAATGTTTTTCTGCAATAGGGAAGATAGAGGCAAGATTCACTTTAAATTGTTCTACTTGCTTTCCTTTCCTAGGTTTACAGGGGGAATTAAACCTTTAACATCTGATAAGTAAAAACATTGTTTAGAACTTGTTGATTAAAGTTATAAAATTTGATGAGTACCAGATCCTGAGGGAATTTTGTCCTTCAAAATGCCACTTCATATTTCTACTTCCTCCTGCTTTACTTATGTTCAAGTTGGTCAAGTAATTCTGTCCTCCTCTTTCTGTGGTAATGGGTATATACAGCTTTTCACTACGTGACATTAAGATTTTTAAGGAGCTTTTGGCAGGATGTGTTGATTCAGAAACAATTCACCTGGTATATCATTTGTAATTTTCATCAAGATTCTCACAGCTGTTAAATGTGGTATTAGAGTATTTAGCAACACCTGGCCAGGCTGCTGTGCACTTATGTTCATTTTAATTGATATAGATCAACGATACAGATGTCATTACAGAAAACTGTCATGTTAATAGTCTTCTAAATCCTCAAGTTGAACATAGATCTTTATGGTAAAGAGTAGCAACTATAAACAGATAATTCAGACACAGCTAAATGGAAAATACAGTCTTGGGAAATTGCTTCCTCAAGGTAAATCTAGTATTGTCACTCTTCTTCCACTAAACAAATGAATATTATAGGCAGAATTATGGAAAAATGAAACTTAGGAGTCACAGAATTAGGTTACAGTACTAGCTTTGCTTCTTATTTACTTTGTAACCTAGAGAAATTTACTACTAATTTTGTCATTTGTTATGCTACATGATAATATGTACCACATAAGGTAGTAAAGAGGGGAAAAAAAAATCTATCTTGTGACTGTAGCATAATGAACACTCCTTAACTAGCATTTTTTTATAAGAGAATATTCTTAGCTCTTAATGCTATCTCCATCTCCATCTCTGTCTGTCTCTCTCAGAATTAGCCTGTTTCTTCCCTCGGGTGGGACTTTCCTGTTTATGGAAATCATTACTTAGAAGTAAGACCTATGTTGTCTATATATGTCTAGCTGACTTCCAGATCAAAATTATCTACTGAGCCTGGCGTGGTGGTGCGCGCCTGTAATTATAGCACTCTGGAGGCTGAGGCAGGAGGATCATTGTGAGTTCGAGACTAGCCTGGGCTGCAAAGAGAACTCAAGGCTAGCCTAAACTGCATAGCAAGACCTTGTCTCAAAAAGACAAAAAAAAAAAAAATTATATACTAGTAGGGAAGAGAAAGAAAGATATGATAAAAAGTCTAACATTTTTAATTTCCCCTGTAATCTTGGGTTTATTTCCTGTCTCTTTTTTATATTAGTTTTTGGACAACTCCTTTTATGTTTCTGTATGTTCCTACACTAATCTGTGAGTTAATACTTTTCAACCGAGCATTTCACTCTCATGACTTAGAAAATGCTTCATTAGTTTCTATAATCAAACCCAAGTAGATGAGACCTTATGTATGTAATACAGTGCGTTACCCCTGTGCAAATGGGAAAAAAATTAAGTTTAACTTTTCTAGACCAATATGGTCATCTTTCAAACACTTTTTTAAAAAAAATTCTCCTCCCTTAGGAAAAAAATGTATCCTTGTTATTAAGAGGAAAAAAAAAGTAAGGATCTACCTGTATTGGTCAAGTTTATGGAAATTTCAACCAGCCTTTCTCTCAAGCTGCACAGCACTTCATATGGTGTAATAAATAGGATGGATGAATAAAGCACTTATGTCCATTAGCGCTACCATAGTGAATATTCCCAGTGTGACCTTTATGTTAAGAGGCAATTGTAAAAAGGACTCAGGTGGCTTCTGGGATATCATCACATTTCTTCTGACTTTAGCATTCCTGGGGGCTTTTAGAAATATACTTTATAGATACTTTTTTGTTTCCTTTCTTAAATTGTCAACTTTTATATTCTGGTTTCTCTTCAGATCGTATAAATCTTTCGCCTTTTAAATTGTCAACTTTTAATTAAAAAGGACTTTAAACCCTCAACTACCTATATATTTCCTTGTAGATTTACTGAGAACCCAGATACTGTCTTTAGCTGTCAAATGTTCTTAGTCACAGTGTTTCTCTGCTTTATCTGGGATTTTTAAATATGATAGTAAAGCTTGCCACAAAACTTTTTTGTATTACTCTGGATTAAAGGACTCATGAGTCAAGGAGATCATATTGTAGATGTCCTTGGTGTATATTCATTCTGTCAGAAAGTATTGATTTAGCACCCACTGTGTACTCGGCCTTGTGTTAAATGCAGATGTGTAGTTTCTAATTTCCTGGTGGGACCCAGAGGACAGTAGTAGCCTGCTTATGTAAAAGGTGGGGGTTGGCTGTGGCTAAGGGAGTAATATTTCTCCTTCTTCCGGACAAGAAGAAAGGCAGTGACCTAGTAAGATCAGTCTTTGCTTTGGTGTAACCAGTGCCTCGCCCCAGCCTGTTAATGTTCAAACACTACTGAAAGACTAATAGGTTGTATCTTTCTGGCTCCTTTTTCGAATTCCAGTCCTCTTTAGGTGTTAGTTAATCCAAATTCAGATCTGGGAAACATCAAAGTAAAGCACACTTAAAAAAAAATCCAAATAAGCATTTTCAGTTGTACCAGGATCAAGAATGTTTTTGTTTTCCTGACAAATCAACACTGATATTCAAGATAAAAATCTTACACCAAAAATTATTTTGCACTTTATTATGTCGTCTTTCTTTTTATACTGTTAGATATGTTATTACATAAAATGGTGTTCCATTTAAAATAAAACTTCTAGTTTTTCCTTTTATGTTTTGCTTCACTTTCAAATTATGTTTCACACTATTCCAGGATTGCTGGGTAAGATTCAACTGTTTTTGTCAGCAGGAATAACTCTAATAGTTGTTAAGTACAGAGAACTTTAGAAGGTACATTTGCAAGTCAAAAAGAATGTTTTTTTGCTGTTGATTATGCAGCCTTTCTCTCCATTCTATTATTTAAAGATAGATAGTTTTTTGTTTCATACAAAATAGTACTAAATTGCTAAATTTCTGTTGCAAATTCCCCTCATTTATGTATCCATCTTAACACTTATTTCCCTCTTCTGCTAATTCTTTATTTTATTCTTGTAGTTCCTCACTGCTAGATATATATTTCTGCTGTTATATTTACCAGCTGTTATGATCTTTTTCCTTCTCAGTAACGGACACAGTTTTTCAGTTAACATTTGATATTTTATTAAGAGCTTTTCTGAACTATTCTTGTTTGCCCAACAGCAAAGAAATTGTTGATTTTCTTCCCTATTTCCTAAGTCAATCCAAGATTATAGTATGTAATTTTGAGACAAAAGACCAAACAATGATAATGCTTATCGCTCTGTCTTGCCATAATATAGTACAAATCTCAAATCTATTGAGACTTAAAATTTTCCTTCAAAAAATTACAATAATCAATTTAAAGATTAATTTTACCTTAATATGTATTTTTAGAGTTAAGAAACATTCAAACCTATATGTAGCAGGCAGATGGACCTGTTTATGTGTGCTTCTGGCCCTTTAACTTTCCTAGGCCTCTAAGAACGTATATACTATGGTTCCAAATTAACTTTTTATTACTGAATACTAAATTTCCATATTTGCCTTACCTGTTAACTAGAATATTAAATTTAGAGCTTTCTTTCCTCAATTACTTTTGGTATTTTGGAAGTACAATATTTAATTTTAACTACCTGTTTTTAACATTAGTCTTGTGAAGGAATCTCTTTTCTAGATGGAGAAAATTTATCCTGATTCACATAAGGAGTATTTTTTCAGAGTTTCCATCTTTAACTTTATTTGCATAGTATTTTGGAGTTTGCAGACTGGGCATTTTTTATATTATACAATAGTATACATAAAATGATTGTTATCAGTATTATATCAGTGATGGTTAGATCTAAATGGAGCTGTGATGGACAAGATAATTGCAATAATGCTAGAGATTCATTATTCCACAGAAAAGATGACTTCTTAATGGTTAAAAATTATTGAAAATGGATGTCTTGACTGGTAGTGAGTTCGCTGTTAGAAGAGCTCTTCAAGCAGAAATAATCTTTAGGGGATGATGTGCAAGGGTGGAAGCACTAGGTGGGGATTGACCTATATGATCTTTAAATCCCTTTGTAGTCCCAGGGTTTATTCTGACTGGTTTTAACTTTTTGTTTCATAAAGCAAATGCTTCCTCTCTGTGTTGGAAAATAGATAGAGATGGGTGAGGTGTATGTACTTATGCATTGAGTAAGTAGGTTTAATCTGTGAAAAGTTTCCTAACATATTGGCATTAATTTTAAAAAAAAAGACAAGACCTTTGAGATATTAGGGTTCAGGAGAGGACAAAAGTCATCACAGACTCTAATCACTGAAAAAGAATTTGGAAACTTGGGAGAACAGAAATGAGGAAAAGGGTATTTGAGGTACCTCAGCCCGAGCAAAGGCTCAAATCAAGAACAGGTGTCTAATGGATGAGTTTGTATGCACTGGTTAATCTAAAGAAAGAACAGAAATCATCCAAAGTGATTACGTACACACACGAGCAAATTTTGAAGAAACCATATGAAAATACTCTGGTTGAAAATTCAGGATAAGTTCCAGTTTTTGTTGCAGCTTTTCCTGTCTTATTCATCATTCCCATGGCAACAACTTCATTTAACATATATTTTATAAAGGGAAACATTACTTTGGGTTATAACTACTAGTCAAATATTTAGTTAAATTGCAAACAAGTCAAATGTAAACTTCCATATTAGTGATGTTAGAATAACTAAAACTTACTGGATGTTTTTTGTAGGCATTATTTATTTAATTCCCTTAGCATCCCAATTTAGATACTTGCTGTTATTATTCAAGCCTATACATGTGGACAGTGAGGCCCAGAAAGGTTCAGGTTTATATGGTTTGTGAATTACAGTATTGTGTGCATTTAATGTTAAATTGGTGTCTTGCAAAATCTCCCATAGGTTAATAATGTACTTAGGAGTATTTACTTGGAAGCTATCACTGATGTGCATTGATATCTTCAACACATACTTAATTTCACAAGTATGTGTAATTCTTTATGAGTTACAATTTTTCTTATATTCTCTTTATAAATTGTTATTTAAAAACTTATGAAAGAAGTAGAGCTATTATGTCTTTTTAATAGATGAATGGATTGAGTCCAGCCAGATTTAAGTTAATCAGCAAAAATAGAGATAAAATCTCCCCATGGTAGATAACTCCTAAAATTTCTCAGCTTTTCAAGTAGAAACTATTTCATTTAAGTGGTCATTTTCAGACACCTTTAGACAACATTAAATGAGATGATTTCGCAGTAATTTTTAAAGTGCAGATATTTCTAAATATACATAATTGTATGATCCTCAGAAACATATGTAATTCTTCTTTTCTGGAATTCCTTAAACATGAACTCAGCCATTCTCATCTATCTCAGTTTCCCATTAATTTTCTTCTATGTAAAGAGCTTGTGTAGAGTGTATGGAGAAGTATTGATTTGTCAGTAAACAACCTGCTCAGGACTAGAAAACCAGTGGTTTCTTTGGTGCAAAATGGATACTGTTCTTGAGGTAGCAGGTACCAACCTTTTCATCATATATGTGCTCTTACTGTCCATAAAAATCACGATTAATATTTCTTTCATCTTATATCTTTGGGAGTAAGAAAACCAGACTCCCTTGATGATTTCATTGCAGGATAGATATTAAAAGGAATTTCTCCTGAGGCAAAAAGGCAGTGTTGTTAATTTGATTTCCTAATTAAGTAAATCAAACTTACTTTTAAATTACATATTAACCTGTTAATTTTAGTCTTTATCCTAAAACATTCCCTTAGGTTTAAGACTGAATCATTTAGAATTTATCTGTCAAGTATGTTTCTTTTCTTAGGTTTATCTTCATGACATTAAATAAATAGTTTGAACTTTTCAACTTTTCAAGCAATTGTGTTGAGTTGACGTGGCTGAGCCAGCGTCTGTGCTTCTGTGTGTCGTGTGTGCCAGGTGCCTTAGAGTGACTTGCTTGTCACTAAATACAGCTAAGTGTGAGCAGAGGAAAGGTATCAGAAATTTAAAAGAAGGATTAAAAACATAGAAAATTCTGTCCTCAGGAATTATGCCTCTATCTATTCATCCATTCATCCATCTACGTTTCTCTCACTGTGAGTTCTCTTAAAATACATAGCTCAGTGATACAAGCACCTTCTTGGCAAGTGCAAGGTCCTGAGTTTGATTCCTGATATCCAAGAAGAAAAGTTTTACAAAATGTACTACATTTACACTGATATGATACAGTGTTGCTGACCAGATGTTTTTGTATGATAGATAATTCTTAGAAGCAGAAGAAAAGAATTAGTACAAAACAAGCTAAGTACTACTAGTTGGTGATTGATCCTTGTATGTTTTTCATCATCCCTGTTTCTTTCTTAAGTTGAATTTCTCATATTTTTCCTTTCTATTCTTTCTTTGCATATGGCTGTAGGAACTTCTCCAAGAAAGCAGTTTTGCTTTGAAGATATTTTATTTCCTCTCATAAATGATTCTTTTGTTCCACTATTATATTTTAAACCACTGTAATACCCTAATAGGATCCAGCCCATCCCTGGCCTCTGTGTTTTGAGAAATTTCCCCAAAGTCAGTCTTGGAAAGTTGGTTTCAGAAGTTTGAAGGCCAAAAATCTTGAAGACCAAGCTCCTCCTTTTCTAAGTAGTAGGTACTCATGCAAGGGGAAGTTTGTGACCAAACTATAGTCATCTAGAATGACAATTTTTAAGACACACTTGAGGGTACATTAGAAATTTTAAGACATTTCTACTTGTATTCTACAGTAACCCAGATGCCTTTTAAAGGAAGAGGAATAATTATGGCTCTAAGTCTGATCCCCCCCCCACATGTAGTGTGTATGTATAAGTTATACATTTATGTTATAACATGCATATATGATATATACACACATACAAGTATCAATGGTAAATAAGATTCAAGCCGCCAGTCTTGAACAGCAATAAGGAATTTAAAATTTTAGCTCTATAAAATAAATGAAGAGTTTGAAATTCAATCAGTACTATTTTATGTTGAGACAAATGTACTTGGCTTTTTTTGAGAATCATACCGTATGCTGTGGTTTATATAAGAAATTGGGCAAAATCTTCTTTTTGTGTTCAACTTTGGCTTAATAACACACCTTACAATCAAGGTTTTCAGATGATTTACTTCATGAAAAATTACCAACTGGAACAGATTCAATGGTATCTTTTTTCACTTTCAGATTCAGGTAAAATTTTCCTAAGTGGCAGAAAGAAGGGTGAATTTATCAGGCATTCTGAAATTTGCACAAAAAGGCTTCTTTGCTATCACAGCTTTTAGTGCACTTGCCAGGGTAAATAATCATTATTTACATGCTTGTGAAATGTATTATTATAAAGCTAGTTCTGTATTACACATGTGCATATCCCCTCAAATTTCAGTCATAGACTTATACTTGCACAACACTTGGGGGCTATAGCCAATTCAGAAAATGTGGTACAAATGTATGCTACACATGATTGTTACCCATCATGTTTATCATTCTATGATAAAACACATTCATTCCAGAGCTAGGGGCCTTTTAGGACAAATAGGGCACCAAGTGGCATGCAAGTGGAGTAAGACGTTCTCACACAGACACAGTTATATGCAAAGGCACAGCGTTCACAAAATTATGCTGCTTTTTCATGAATCTCATGCTTTATGTTTTTTTCTAGATTCTTGATTTGAAACCTGTTTTACTCTCTCAGATTTATGAAAAAATAATTTTAAGTTTTTATTCAAGAAAGTAGTCTTTATTTTAATAGCCTGAATATCATTAGTTTTTTGTGATGCAACATTTAAATTAGAAGACTGATTTCTTAAGGATTCCTGGCTTCCTGCTAAGGCTCTTTAAAACATGTTTTATATGTAGTGGACTCTATAAGTGTTTGCTTCTATTTTTTTTTTTTTTTCAACTGTAGGAAACCAGTTGAAAATTGTAGAATTAGACTTTGGAGCTGCATAGTATATTTTTAGACTATTACAAATCTATCTAAATCTCCAACCTGCTAGAAAAGATAGAATCTCTTCCAACTTGTGATTGTAATATATGATTTGTATGGACTCAAATCTGTCTTAGGAATGTATTTAGTATTTTCTGAGCTGAGCTTCTGTTCTGTGCCAGGCAGGTTCTAACTGTGCGTGTTTAGTCCACTGATAGACTGACTGAGAGCGAAATTATTCTCACTAACACATACCAGTTCCTATGTACTACAGAAAAGATGGACTCCAGGACCAAAATTGGACCCTCACTAACAAAGCTTTCCTTCTGCCAATAGCAGTGCTGACACAGTGAATGAAAATTCAGTGACCTATATTCTTCCATTTAAATCCTTGAAAATTTAAATTAAAACTTTGTCAACAGTAATTCTAACCATACTGAGGCAAAAAGAGCGTTCTCTGCAATCTGGCAGCACTAAATGTAATTCATAACTATCAAAAATCCGTTTTCTCTGCATAACTTTTAAGAACACTCCTGATGTCTTGAAAATTCCATGCAATTTTCTTTAAAAGTTGGTTTGGAATGCCACTGTGCATCTTGAAGCCCACATACAGTGAGTTAAATTACAGCAATAGCATATTTCTCAAGCACCATATAGTTGCAAATCCTTTATCTTGAAGTACGTAGTAAAGGATTTTCTCCTTGAACAGTGAAGAAAGTTGAACTTTGGGGCTATTTCAATTTAGCACATGATGTGCTACACATTTAAAGCTATGGTTTGTCCTTCCTACTTTTTCTTCTTCATTCATCTCTGCTTTCTGTTAAAGGAATTAAATGTGTAATACTCATATGATTACAGTTATATGATTATATAACTGTGTCCATATTACCACAATTTTCAAAGCATCATTTCCTTACACTGGCTTATGTGAGTACTTCTTTCTCAGTGGGTTAATCTGAACGAAGAGATGGAGGATGTTTATTCTCACCATCATTTTTTCCACTTCTTTAAAACCTCTTCTGATCTTCCCCAACTCAGTAAATAAAGATAGCACTATTTTTTGTTGTTCTTGTTGATAGATCAAAACATGGCTATCCTAGGTGACTCACTTTTCTTCATATTTGTCATGAGTCCATTAGCAAGCCAGTTTTACTCTATCTTCCAAATATCTTACAAATATAGTTGCATTGACTGATAACCAGATTAACTACTTAAAAATATTACCTATTTATTTTCTACCTTTGACTGCCAAACTGATATATTGTATGCCCTAACTCTGCTAGCTTAGAGCGTTCTTGAATAAAAGGCTATCAATTTTACAATCGTTTTTTAAAGCAGTATTGCTGTTATCTAATCTGTTAAGAATGGGATGTGGAATAAGGATTGGAAACTTCCTAGGTAATAATAGTACTGGGGAAAATATCACAGAATAACTATAGTGAACTTTCTAAACAAATTTTTGTTATGATTTGTTTTTTGAATCAGGGTCTTGCTATCCACTTCACGCTGGCATTGAACTCACTATGTAGCCTAGATTGACCTTGAACTCACAGTGATCCTCCTGCTTCAGCATCACAAGTGCTGGGATTACAGGAGTGGGCCATCATTCTTAGCTAAAATATTTTGTGCACAAATAAATAAAATGCTATTTAAATTAATTTTTCAAGCCTTCAAAAGTCTATTGTTTATCTTGGGTTGCATGAAGAACTAAAAGAAATATTAAAAATCCAACAGTCATGTGTCTTGCCTACCATGAGGTCTTATTAGGTTTGACTAACTGTTGGACGATGAGCCATTGCAGGCCACCCCTGGCACAGTGTACTCTAAAGAATAAAGGGCATGATTCTCCACTGGCTGGAGAGTAGCACTAGACTGTCCACTACTGAAGGACACTGCTGTACTCTATGCTCTGGTCTCCTGGCAGTCAGAGGCACCTTTCTTCCCCCACCATGAGAAAGGAAGTCTCTACTAAAAGGAGATGAGAACCACAACTTACAGGTTCAGGCATTTCCATCACTGCAAATTTTCAAGCCCCCAGAAGCAGTATCTCCTGGAATGATCATGCATAATGTTGTACACCCCCACTACTTGTAAGTATGGTGACAGAATGACTGTACTTACAGGATCTAATGTATTTTTAATTCAGACAGAATCTACCCACCAGTCCGGGGTCATTGTTTCAATAATCAGTGTTGCCTAATAATGCGGCCAAAATACCCTGTTAGAGTTACTAGAGTTACTAAATCTAAAAAGTTAACCAAAGGTCAAATTCTAGTTCAGAAAGAAAAAAGATTTTTTTAGCTCTTTACCCACTCTAAGAATTTTTGAATCATCTTTAGATTTAACCTTAAATGTTATATTTACCACTATGCATGTGGTATTTCCTGACTGCACTTCCAAGCACATTTTTTAAAAAAAGAAACAGATGGTTTACTCCTAATATTGAGAGAGTAGGTAGGCCATATGACAAAATAATGTTGTTTCTCGAGCTACCCAGTCCAAGCTGAACCAGTTGCACCTGGTCACCCAAGACTCTGATACCTTATGCACACTGCAGACATAGCCACAAGAAAAAATACCTGTAGGTTTCCATTTTACTTTTTCATGAGGGAGAAATCTCAGCCAGTAGCAGGCAACAAAATCACTAAGAATATTGCTTATATCTATTGAATCATTCAGGTCCCCAAGTGACACTGGAAACATAAAAAAAGAAATAAGAATAAAAAGAAGAACTCATTGAAAAGTTGCCATGTAGCAGTTCACCTTGCTACTGTTAGAAAGACTGGCAGACTGGCACCTACCATCTCCTAATTGGCATTAAGTATTCTTGGAAACAAAGGTTATCGGTTTTGCAGTTCTTAAAACAAATATTTCTGGTATCACTCGTGGGGACCTGCAGATGATGTTTAAGAATCAGAAATTTCCTGGCTAATACAAATATTAGTAGGAAAATATTTCTAGACTGTCTTTGTACTGGTCAGCTTTCCCACCACTGGAAGCAGTAGTACCCAACAACCACGCTGTGAGGGAGGAGCAGTTTAGTTCAGCTCACTGCTCTGGGGAATTCAGTCAGTGCTCAGCTGACGCTAAGGCAGAAAAGTCATGGTAGGAGGCTGTGGTGGAGCAGAGATGTTTAGTTCATGGTAACAGAGAAGAATAAGCAAAGAGTGCAGGAGAGAAAGGGGCTAGGGACCATGTATACCACCCAAAGTCGTGTCTTAGTCCAACTAGGACTGTGGTCCTCCAATCCTTTGGGCAGATTCCAAAACCCATCAAGTGAAACTCCACCCTAACTACCACAGTTCTATATAATGTATTACAAATTCTATCAATAATTACTTCCCACTAGGTTGATTTTAGTCCTGAGATTATGAAGGACAGAAGTCCTCAAGCTGTCTTCTTTTCAGACTGGGGATACTTTCCCTTACGGTTGAACTGTGAATACTTTCTCTCCCCTCTTCTTATTGCCACCTGCTCCTGGTTCCTTCCCTCTTCCCCACCAGGTCCTGCACACATGTGAGTGTATGTGTACGCTAGTGATCAACATGGGCACTACCACTGAGCTCCCTCTTTTTATTTACCATTTCAAGATAGTATCTCACTAAGTTGCCCAGGTTGGCCTTGAACTTGGAATCCTCCTACCTCAGTCTCTTGAGTAGCCAGGATTACCAGGATGTGCCACCACACTGTACTTACTTACTTCTTTCTGAGACCAACTTGCACAATTGCAAAAAGTATAGAAAATGTTTATTGTTCAAATAAATCATGTTATATGATAATCGAGTATTATTTTATTTCTTTGATGTACGGATTTTAGAAATGTTCTTCTTTAACTTCTTTAAACGTTTTGCAAATATGTAATTCTTTCTACCTAATTGTTTAGATTAGGTGGGGTAACATTACTTTTCAGTATTTAAAAACAAGGGAAATTGCATTTTTTAGCTGAAATTGGTGGGGCTTAGATATACTACAAATACTATATTTTAAAACATATTTGATCAGGGACTGGAGTTAGAACTCAGTGATAGAGCATGTGCTAAGCGTGAGTGAAGCCCTGGGTTCAATTTCTAGCACCAAATCCAAACACACACAAGATCGTGTTTTAGTTTGCCCATGCTCTTGAGTAAAATGTACTGGGTACCCCCTATTAAGAATTAAAAGTATTTTTCTGTATTTTGAAAATATTATTCCAGTGTCTTCTGGCCAGCATTGTGTTAAGAGAGCTGCCGGCCATTGTTCCTTTGCTAGCAATTTGCGTTTATCTTTGACTCCGTGTCATAACTTCATTTTACTTTGAATAGAAGTTTTTCTGTGATTTCTTTTCATACAGTATGTGTTGTTTTGCTTTGTTTTGTTTGTTTTGTCCTGTTGTGTTCTATTTTTTTGTTTTGTTTTGTTTTGTTTGATCATACTTAGAATTTGTAGAGCTTTCTAAATATGAGCAATTATTGAGCTTGGAGAAAGTTTCAATCATAATTCCCAAACATTGCCTTTTTCTTCTGGGCATTACCCTTATATTAGATGTTTTCATGTTATTTTTATTGCCTGTTGATCTCTTACTTTATCCCTCCTATACTATAATATATTTAGATCTATCTTCCAAATCACTAATTTCTCTTTAGCACTGTCCTGCTTGCTCAATAGGCCATATTTCATTTTTAATTCAGTAATCACTTTTGTAATTTCTGTAAATTCTTTTTCATAAATCTGCTTTGTTTATAGTGTCTTGTTGCTTGTTCATGTTTTACATCCCTTTTATACACTTGGATTGCTTTGTGTCTGGTGATTTAAATCCAAAGTCTTTTGGGGTTTTATTCTTCTTTTCTGTTTCATGCTGACTGTCTTTCACAATGTCTCATATTTTCATGTTTTCAGTTGTGAGGCTTTTACTTAGCTTTACCAGTAAGAATCCAGTAGATTAATGGACATGTTTCTGAAGAAGATCTATGTTTGCTTTCAACTGAATACATTTTAAGATTATTTCTTAGGTAAGGATTTTTAGGAGCAAAAAAGAAGGGTAATTCTTACTCAAAATTATGTGAAGGTTGGCCTATGACTTTAATTTTCCAAGATCCTAATAGATATGGCCATTAAACTCAGGCCAAAAATTAAAAAGTCTCCTTAGGGTACCTGTGCCATTCATAGTTAATTTTGGGTGTTTAACTATTTTACTTTCCTTTTTCAAACAACTTCATATCATAAAAGTTAAATTTTGTGTTTAATATTTGTATATTTTAAGTATATAGTTCAGTTATTTTTGTAAATTTATAGAGTTGGGTGACTGTCACTGCAGACCCAATTTGGAACATTTTTATCAATCCCAAATAATTCTCCTATGTGGTTGATCCTTGTTCGCACATCCAATCCCAAGCAAATATGAATGCTCTTTATATGTTTACATACATGTGTTTTTTCTGGATAGTTCATAGTTCAAAGATACAATTTTTTTCTGTCTTCCTTCTCTTAGTAAAATGATTTTGAGATTCATCTGTATGTAGCATTATGCATCTATTATTCCAATAAAGGCAAAAACAAAAGTAAACAAATGTAAGGGTTAAAAAGGCATTCCTAGCTATGGTGGAAAATACTAGATGATTCAAGAACGTAATCCTGAGAGTCTTTCAAGGCTAATGCCTGAATGATATAATATAATTAGTGACATATGTGGTAATGAATTTATCAAATAGGATAGAAAAAGCCATCCCATGAAACCTAGGGACAACACCGAAGCAAGAGAAATGAGGGAGATGGGGCAGCAGAGCTATGCACAAGCTTGGCCTTATTGGAAAGAGAAGAGCATTCAAACAAGACATTTGGCTACAGTAAATTTAAAAAAGAATACATTGGGGAATTCTCAGAGGTAAGGATGAAAAGGTGGTTTAAGATGAAATGTTGGGAAATTTAACCCCAAAGCGATGATTAATTCATCCGTGTAAATTCTTTATCTCCTATCTCGTGGTCTTAAGGCATTTTTCTTGTTTTTTTATAATCTTATCCTTTGTTTTCAATGATGTTATCAATTACAAATAAAGTAGACTGTTCATCAGACATCTTAAAAGACAGTCAGAAACAAATCAGAAATAAGGAAATAATCTTTGTAACTTGCCTTGCCCTCTTGTAGTAAAACCTGAATCAGTTGATATGATAATGAACTCCTAAAGTTATTTTTAGGATGTCATTTCCTTAATATTCTTAGGTCATGAGTGGCAAGGAGCGCTGTTCTCTTATTAAGATACCTGGAGGGGTCACTGTCACTCATGTGGAATAGATCCACTATAGAGGACATACGTCTGCTTTGCGATGTGACTGGACCAGAAGAGTTCAGCATTACAATATTATATATAATTTGAGAGGTGCTGAAAGGCCATCCCTGAATATTTTCTTAGTAGTTTAAAATATATTGTATCCAATAGTGGATCCAGCACAGCTGTAGACCTCCAATACTTGTGTGTTATTATTATTGCACTGATAAAGAAATATGCCTAGAATATTGTACTGATAAAGAAATGTGTTGCCTAAGAGTAAAAGTAATGGTAAAAACATGATCTAAACCCAGACACCACTGACCCTAAGTCTAGGACCCTTTCCACTGCAGTATGCTACTTGTTTAGTTATAGTTGTCATCACTGAACATTGCATGCAATGAATTTTCAGTGGGGCATGGTGCGATGGAGCCAGGAAATAGTTTCTAACCTCAGTCTTGACACTGAGTATATGAACATGTGGAAATTCCTTACCTTTTTTCACATGTATCTGTGTCAGGCAATATGCTAGGAGTAGTGAAGTTAGAAATGAAACTTGTATTCCAGAAGTACAGCAATGAAATCAAGTTCTCTGTGTTTTTTCAAAATCACCATCTACTTGAAGGTGGAGGCTTTGATGCTTTGAAGTCAAGCATTCACAACTTCAGAAGCCTGTTTTCTTAGTATCTGTGCAAAGACAGGCAAATTAGTCTCTCTGAATCTTTTTATTCATTTGTCTTTTCTTGTTGTTGTTGTTGTTGTTGTTGTTTTTTGGTAACAGGAATCGAACTCAGGATCTTGCGCTTGCCAGGCAGGCGCTTGTGCCGCTGAGCTGTATCCCCGGCCCTCATTTGTAAACTGGGCTATTGTAAAGACTCGATGAGGAAATATAGTAGATATAATTTTCCTTTCTTTACTTTCATGTCAGATAAAAATGATAACAGCTCATAAAACTTTTGTCATATAAGAGTTAAATTCTTAATGTCATAGAAATTCAGAGAAAAAAGCATGGTATGAGCTATGGTATGATCAGGGAAGATTTCAGAGAAAATGAAAAATTCAAGGTGGTGGAAGACAGGAAGACTATTGAGAGGAAAATTCAGCAATGCAGAGATTGGTATTGTACAAATGAAACTGAGAATTAGACATAGCACATATGAGAAACTTTAGCATTTGTCATGATTTATGGGCATTTACTCAGACGTGGGTCCAAACTGTTAAGTTTTTTGGTCATAAACTAACCATAAAATAAAGTAGCTTCTTCTACTTGAGCATCTAAATGTAGCTAGAAGAGTAAGTCAGTTTTGATGAACTATCTCTTACAAAACTTAAGAAACTCAGCTGCATACTGTATTCATCAGCGACAGACTTTGCATTTTTTGACCCCTTCGATGTCTTACTTTTCCATGTCTGCATTTTTCCATGTGCCATGTTGCTGAAGGTTTGCCTTTTGTTAGATTAGCCATTTTATTCCTGTTATTAGGTTTCACAGAAATGAGTTAACTACTCATTGATTTAATATTATTTACTTAATTTATTCAATAGTATTTATTTTATTTGATATTATTAAATTAAAATTTAAATGAGCCCAGACTACTTGAATTTCTTGGTATATATCTCATATCATTTTTCAAAAATAAGTATTATAAAGATCTTGAATAATGTCCTCAGAAATTTCATTAAGCTTTTGGTTATATTGTTATAACCATACAAATTCTCAAGGGGACATTTGATTTTTTTTTCTCTTGAAAGGAAATTTTCCCTTCTCTCAAATAAGGACTTCTGGAGTTGATGTAGAATAGGACTTTGCTTTTTAGTTCTTTTTTTTTTTTTTTTACCTAATAGAGATGTTTTAAATATTCTATAGGAAAAGAGTTTATTTAGCTACACTAGACTCTTAACAGTGGCTGAATTACATGAAGTATTAATCCTAATTCTTTCACAGGAGCATGTATTTTATAAACCAAGTTAAATATGGAATAATTGGCCATACATTCCATTGAAATTAGAAAAACCACTTGTACATTTTGTATTTATGACTGTGAAAATAATATACTAATGTGTAAAAATTCAGAAATAGCAGAATGCTCTGAGTGATGGTTTTAAAAATGCTCTAATGCCAGTTTTCTTCTTTTTCTGATTTTCAAAAAGCTTTTGTGGAATATTGCTTTCATAGAGAAAGTGTGTATATATGATGAGCACAGAGAGCAGTGGCTCCATACAGACTGAATATATCCTCTAATCACCTCCGCTTCAAAAAGCGTTTCTGGTAGACCACAGTGTCCTCAGTGACCCTTTCTCTTCCTTACCTTACCACAGTAGTAACCAGCATTGTTATCTCTCATGTCATACATTAATTTTGCTTTTTCTACTTAAAAAATGTTCTTTTTAAACTTATATAACATTATAGAAATATCCTTATGGGTCTTATGGTATGCTTGTTGCCATTTTTATCTAAGTTTTAAAAAGTACTAATTATTTTAGCACTATCTTCAACCTGAAATGATAGTGCTAAATTCATCAATGAAGTATGTAAGGGAAGGAGGGGAAGGAGGGGAACTCTCTCTCTCTCTCTCTCTCTCTCTCTCTCTCTCTCACACACACACACACATACACACACACACACACACACACACACACAGATTTTCTGTTTTTTGCCCAGCACTCTGGGAGGCTGTGGCAGGAGAATTGCAAGTTCAAACCCAGACTGGGCAACTTAGCAATTTAGCAAGACCCTCTCTCTCAATAAAAAATTTTAAAAAGGGTTGAGGGTGTAGCTCAGTACAAAGGCCTTGATTATAATCTCTAGTACTACCACACAGATATTTTCCTATCATAAAATTCTTGCAGTGTATACCAATGCAATAGTAAAACAACACATTAGTTCATAGATTTTTTTTTAACATTTGGTGTTATTTGGCATAAAAATGGAGGATTTTCTTTTTTAAAATAATTTTTGATGCTATGACAGTAGCCTTTAATAGAAATTATTATTATTTAAAATAGAGGAAGCAGTCTGGCCTCTATCAATGTATATTCTGTATTTTCTAAGACTACTTAATTAATGAAACATGATTTTCACCTTTAAAATTTATTTTAAAGTATATATAATGAATCCTAATTATGTGTTCAGTATGATTTTAACATAATTGTGAAAATCTCTTAACTAATTCTTAGTCTTTAACCTCTACATTATCACCCTGACCAGACCACTGAGGGGAACGTGTATTAAGAAAAGGATGTTAGTTTGAAATGAACTTGCTATGATATGATGGTGTGTATTCAAAAAGTTGATTGACTGTAACATTATCAGATAGAAATTTAGGTTTGCCGCATTTTGTTTTAACATTGCCATGACTTAGTTATTTAAGAGAGAACCATGATACTGAGGAACATAATTTGACAGGAAAATTCCTGAATAATGATAACAAAACATCTATCTTCTTTTAAACATAAACATCATACTTAAAGAAGATCTAAAAAGTATGAAATGGAAAATGTTAGAAAAATATATATTAAGTATTCTGAGGAAAAAATGAGAAATATTATTTATGTAGGTCTTGACTTTTAGATACATGACAAAAATCTACCTAGACTATTACTTAGTTAAATATAAAACTGGAAGCTGTACTGACATTGAGGTTTCCTGATCTGTCAGAAATGTCAGAAAAACTACATGTATTAGTAGCCTTGTTTAAAACATACATTCAAATAAGAGTTTGATAAATTCCTTTATCTTCAAATTCTTACCTGATCTGCTTAGTAGAATTATGTACTATCCATCATAAATGCATATGGATAAAGAATGATCACTCATCATCTCATCTGTGCCAGTCTAACACTCCCTGTCCAAAAGCAGGCTTCTGAAAGCATTAAGACATGAAAGAAAAGAAATTATAGAAAACAGAAAAATACAACAAACAAAGGAAAGTTGCCTTTGAAAAGGAAAAACCCAAAATGCAGCTATTCAGATGCTGGGTAATAGTCTGATGTAATGCCCCAGCAAATAATAGGACTTACAGTGCAGTCACTGTGCCCGTGAAGGTAGGGGAAAGTATGTCAGGGGTATATGAAATATGTTTGGCCATGGGTGAGTTGCTGAACGTAGCTGATGAATACGTGGAGGTTGTTACATCATTTTCTACTTCTGTGTATATTTGAAAATTCCTATAATTTTTAAAACTTTGTCCACCAAAGCACACTTAGAACTGACATAAATAACTCCGTGTTGTTGACACAAGGGCCACTGGTTATCTTGCAAAAGGGCCAAGGCAAAAATCTGCTTGCAAATGGCAAGATTTTTAAATATTAACTAAATAGTGGTAGAAATTGGGAAGAATCATAGCCTTGTTCATATTCCTTTCTCAAGAGCAACAGTTTCCCAACTGTAATTTCTGTCTGAAGGAGATAAACCATTCTTTTCATTTAGACTATATTAGAAAATTTTGCTTTGCTTGATATTTAACCATGTTTTTCATGTTAGTACAATTTTTTTGTGACACATTATGCTTTCATAATAGAAACTTAGTTCCATCCTGCTGTGATTAAATGTCATGATCAGCTGAAAAGAGGCAATTTGTACCTGATTCTTGTTTGTCATGAAGAAAATCCTAACATTAGGTGGTCATATACCTATCCCAAGTTCATATATTTAAAAATATGTATATCATTATATCTGTTTGTGTGTGTGTATATATATATATATACATAATATATACATATGTGTGTACATGTGTAATATTCATTTTATTATTTATAGATACATTTTAGTATTTATAGATACAAATTTCATCTGTCTACATTTCATTTAAAATGAATTCTGATTTTGATTTAAGTAACTAATTTTTATTTCATTAACTACTCCCTACCTGAACTAGTGGAATGATATCCTTAGCTTGTTAAAGTTTGTTTTATGTAGGGTGTTTTTTAAAATAAATTATATTGACTCCTTATTTTCCAAGCTGATGAAAGGCTATCATATAGTAGTAGATAAGTCATAGAGTATTATTTTTCTCCCTACATAAGCAATATCTAAATTCTAAAGACAGAAAGAGATAAAATAGTAAGAGAAATTTAAATCTGAAAGAGCATGTTATTCTTGCAAAATGGGAGAGGTGAACATAGGAATCTACATACTGTAACGGCCACCTTCTATTTTATAGCCCTGCTTGGACAAGAACATAGTAAAATGCAGGCCAAACACAATCTTCCTGCCCAGCACTCTAAAACCAATGTTGTCTCTCCATATATTAGAAGGAAAACAGTATCAGTCAAGAAAAGGAATTGAGTAAAAAGCAGTAGAGAAATCCTACCTTACGAACATGGTATGAACTATTTTAATTAAAAGGGACTAAGGGACAGATTCACTCAAACACTTCCACACAAATGAAAGAGCGTTCATTTGTCAGACAAAAAAGCTAGGTATTAAACTGAAGAGCCATGAAGCAACTGTATAGCTACCTAGACTCCAAGATCGTGGATTCCTCTCCTGAAGGCTCTGCTAGTTTCAGTATATGCTCAATTTCCCTCAGACCTCTCAGAGTCATCTAGCTCGGGAGCTAGTCTTTCTAAAGTTTCCATCTTTTCAGTCCCTTTAGTTGTTGTTCAGGGCTTCCTTTACACCTCTTTATAGGTACACGAGTGATTTAATTAGGTTATTTGACACTGTCTATATGCAGTGCCATTGCCTTTTTAATAAAGCCATCGTGAGTATTAACCCCAGGCTTCTGCATCTGTGTGTCTAGATGCATTCTTTTGTGCACACTAGGTATTTTATGTGTCGAGGCATGTTCTTTTGTGCTGTTAGTCACTTATCCTTTGGTGAGTTCGTTTCAATCTTTGCCCGTACATATAACCCATCTGAGGCATACTCTGACATTATATGAACCTGGGAAATGGGGAAAATTAAGAAACACTTTTTAGATGTGCCTATATAAGGTCTAAGGAAACATCTTCTAACCTACCACACTTTAGGAAAGTTGATTTAGGTTTTCTTCCTCTCCCCTCTTTCCAGAATGGTCCAGTACAAATAAGTGGTACCTTCACTTTGCTTTCTTTTTGCTTCTCATATCTTACATAATTTAGTTGTGAGGATCAAGGCTGAGGGATTTCCGATTATGTCATTGACATCCCCATCTCCTATTTGAGCATGGTTTTGTTGTCCACAACCCTTTGGCTTTGTCTGAGAATAAAGCCATAGCACATTTGTTAGCCTAGTATTTAGCAGGAAGCATTCTTTAATGCCTGTCATTTGTTCTCACCAGTAGTTGATATGTATACTCCAAGTTACGTTTGTGTCTTCCCCTAGTGCCATAGCTTACAATAGAGTAATGTTTACTCATAATGGCAATGGCATATATTCTTTACTTTGAAGCACAGAAATCCTATTACATTTACTAATAATTTGCTCAGCAGGAATGCCTTCCACTCTGATTACCTACGATAATTACTTAGGAGTTACGGCTTCTATTGTACCTAGAAGTTCCCCCAAAGCCACATATGCTCATAGGTAGGGCCTTTCAGAGCTGGCTAGATCTAGGGAATGTAATCCTGGGATTAAAGGTGTGTGGTGCTAAATGAATCCACTGATTGAAATTAGCATAGTTTCATGGATAAAACTGAATGGGTTTCCTGAAATCAGAAGCCCCGTGCTGGTTATGGGCACCGCCACTCAAATAGTTTGTAGCCTGGATGTGATGAAAAGAAAGAGCTGGCTCAGTCCTCTGCTGCTTCAGTGCCATCACATGAACTGTTCCTCCTCTGTGTTGTTCTGCTGCCTTGGAGCCCTCCAACTATGGACTGAAACCTCCACAAACTGAGAGCTGGAATAAACCTTTCCTCCATTAACATTGGGTGTGGGGTATTTTGCCCCAGCAGCAAGAAAAGTAACCAAGACCCTAGGCATACTTTAAACAGAACCTGTAAGAAGTGGGGCTCATAGAAGGTAGTTAGATTACTGGGCAAGGTCCTCTCAGGAGTGGTCAATGTAGTTCTTATGGAGTCTCAGTTCCTGCTTGGGCAAGTCGTTATAAAAGGGCATGCCTGATCCTTCTCTGCTTTCTGTCTTTTTGTTTCACCACGAAATCTCTTTCTTTGTGAGTGTCCTTGTCCTGTTATCCACAGTGATGTCATGGAGACAAGTCGGCCCTTACAAGAGCTGTTGGACTTCTGGAAACAGGAGCTAAATAAACCTCTTCTCAATTTTTTTTTACAGATTTAGAAAGAACCAGAGCCAGTATGTAACATGATAGCATGATTTTAAAATGTCATATTGTTAACATATATCAAAATGTAACATTGTATCTCTTAAATATAGACAATTATTATTTGTTGATTAAAAATAACATTAATTTTTTTAAATGCCACTGCCAGGCCCACTCCCAGAGGATAAAACCAGAGTTTCTGTGGAGCATGGAGCTAGATGATGAGACCAAAGCACTCAAACCTAGTACAGCCTTCAAATATTCTGAGTAGCTTTCATGTGTGTGTGTGTGTGTGTGTGTGCGCGCAGATTATCATCCCTGTATCAAATTTACTAAATCTGACTCTTGTGGCAGGCGAGGGAAGGCATAGGGCTAGAGCTAACAGGGCTAGAGCTAAGAGTGAGACAGTTCAGAGCTCTGTAGATAGTATTTTTTGTTCTTCACTCTGGTGAATTTTATGATTAGATTTAGATACCGTTGATCAAGATAACACTGTCCTCTTATATCAAAAGAATATGGATGAAAAAAATCTATGGCGTTTGTTTTTAATGACATTTTTCAAGCCTCTGAGTGTAAGAACCTCACCCTTACTCCTTGAACTCAGCCTTTCATACTCTCATTTCTGTGTACAGAAAGGCAGTTGACCTGCTCCATCGGGCTGCAGTTATCAGCCTGTTAGTTATGTGGTAAACACACCGGGGCCTAAAAAAGCAAGACCTGGGCATGAAGAAAGGTATGATGAACCTGGAAGTGTCGCATCTTTTGTGTTACTGGTTTTCACTTACCTGCAGCCATTTATATTTTTTAGTAACAATAACATTTGTTCAAACCCCTTCTTGAGAAGTCAAATGTGAAAGCCTAAAATTAGACTTTTAAAGATAGAAACAAAAGATTTTAACCAATGGTCCTGGCATCTTTTTTTAATGAGAATTGGTGTTCGTTATAAAGATAAAATAACACTTATTAAAATGGTGCTATATCTCAGGAATTGTATCTGAGACAAATTGTAGCAGATCCTAAGATGAATGTAGAACAGATATGCCACAAGACAGGTTCCTCAAGAAATCTTTTCTTTCGTGTTTATGTTTACATTCTTTGTTACTTAGCTGCTCTCCAACCAAGACTAACCTCATTGTTTCTTATATTAAATAATTATATACAAGAGTTCTCGCTCTGTTAGTCCTATTTTATATTTATTAAGTTAATCAATTCTTATAACAACCCGTCTTAAGAAGTTATTATTAGTATGATTATTGTTATTTTCGTTTATAGATGATAAAACTGAGAAATAAGACATTTTGCTGTTTTTAAGTGACTCCAAAGTTTTCTGTATTAATTATTTATTTCTCTTAATTAATTATTGAATGATTATATGTGGTGATTATATTGGCCAAAATCTAATGTAGAACTCTAATTTTAAAATTGTATGGAGTGATCCTTTTGTCTTGGTTTAAGGACCAAATTTGTTTTTACTTTCAAAACACCAATTGTAGGATTACTATCCATTTCAAAACAAGTAATCATATCCATCTGCACCGCCTCCACCCCTTTTCCTCCTGGAGAGATAGCTCCCACTGTGTCTGATCAAGCTGAAGGGAGAAGGGTGATAGGTAAGGCACTTAGCTTCAAGTTGTCTAATTACTCTTCTCTCATAGTGGAATGCCAGAAGAAAGCATATTTTTAGCAGATGAAGAAAAGTTCCTTCCTTTTTTTAAATTTTATATCTAGAACAGGGTGCTCGGATGCCATTCTGGAATCCAATTTCAGACTCACAATCTCTTCCTTGTAGAGAAATCAGAAGGGGTTTGAGGAGGAGCAGAAAAGAACTTAATACTTTTCCTTTGGAGCCCAGCAGTAGTGATCTTCTTTGAGTAGACATCTAGGTACAGTCCAACAGAAGAAATGTAGAAAAGTTAACCAGTTTCATATTCCTCTTAGTTCTGCAAGTTACATTATGAGTTACTTAGGTTATTTATCTAGAAATACTATGAACTCTAAACACACCCTTATTTACATATTCTTATGACAACATACCATGAAGCCAGGTATGGCCCGTGCCTGTCATCCCAGCACTCTGAGAGGCTGAGGCAGGAAGATCACCAGTTTGAGCCCAGCAGGCAACTTAGGAATTTAGCAAGACTATGACTTAAAAAATAATAACAAACAAAACTGGGGTTGTACCTCAGTGTAAAGACCCCACTTTCAATTCCTAGTACAGAAAAAAACAAAAATAAGACCCCCCAGGTAAGTAGATATAATACACATTTAGATTGCTGTTTGTGGTTATCCTCATTATCAGATATAATCAAGTGACTTATTTGCACAAGATTCTTTCTTTGCCCAATTTCTTTACTGTATGAGAAAATTTAGTCTTGGGGTTAAATTCCAGGATGGATGTATTAGTCAGCTCTCCCATCTCTTAGACAAAATACCAGATGTGCATACCTTAAAGGAGAAAGAGTTCAGTATGCAGTTGGCAGGCCAGGAAGCAAAAACGTCATGGTAGCAAAACTGCATAGTTCATTGTTGGCAGGAAGTAGAGCAGAGGAAGAACACTAGAGAGGACAGGTGGGGAACTGTACGTAGTACAAGGGCCAGATCTCCGTGACCTACGCAGGCACGCCCAGAAGCCAGGAGTGTGCTCTATAAGTTTGCTAAAGATTTCTTAAGCCACTGAGGTTGACATATCCGGATTAATGGTCACAACGGGCAATACCTATGTGATCATCATACTAGTTTTTACCTTTATTTTTAATTAGCACAAAAATTTCAAATATAGTATAATATCTAGATGAATCATTTCATTCTTTTA
The DNA here is from genome assembly GCF_000276665.1 of Chinchilla lanigera. Classification (NCBI taxonomy): domain Eukaryota; kingdom Metazoa; phylum Chordata; class Mammalia; order Rodentia; family Chinchillidae; genus Chinchilla; species Chinchilla lanigera. The sequence goes on from NW_004955418.1 coordinate 6,627,670, forward strand.
ATTCATTTAAGCAAGATTTTCACATTTAAAAACTAAACATCTAAATTTGATTTATTATCATGAGAACCTATTATTTGGGTGTTTGATGTTTCATTCATATTTTTAAATCTTTAGTCTTAATGCATTGTTCTAATTTTTATAGAATCATTTGTCCTTTGCACAAATATTACTAAAACTAAACTAAGAAAAGGGGCTATTTGTAGAAGCATATGTATTCAATTCATAGCAATTCTTCAATGTTCTAAAGGTGTTGGTTTTGCTTATTAAAGTATTAGCACCCTGTACAATATCTTCAAGAGAAAATGATTGGAAAAAATCTTTTTAAATTGCCAAAGTGGAAGGAAATATTGACCAATAAGATCCTAGATTATTCTGTTTCTGCAGTAGAAAAAAGTGGAAATAAATTGAAAGGTGATACCTTGCTAGACTCCTAGATATAAGATTACTTGGTTTAAGAATAATCACAGAATTGAGAATGTTGTATTTATATTATATATAGACTATATTATTATGAATAGAATTTCTGAATATTTTGTGTCTTAGGCCTTATATTTTTTTTAAAGAGGCATGTTAAAATTGGCAGTGTGTACTAAAGAAAACCTGAGGATGTTTTTCCTTTTCTGGTGTTCTTAAATGATCGTTGATAGACTTCTGCATGTCTGTTTTCAAGCAACTATGTAACATTTTTGACCTGAGTTTATTTGTAACTATGAATTTTAAAATGTTGGTAAATTTGTATAGGCTTGTGGAAATTTTACTAGCCTTAAAATTAGGGCAAAAAATGTTCAACCTTATCAACATAGTTTTCTCACAGTTGAACTAAAAGGTAAAAATTGCATTTTTTACTAGAAACTTCAGTCCACAAATCTGATATTTATAATACATTGTAAAATTTTGAGAGACTAATAATTTTCAAAATTGTCATTATGAATGGAGCTACACATTTGTAAGTAAGTGTACCACTCTACTAATTAGAAAGTGATAGTGCATTAATGTAAATGTGATTTACTTTTTAAAACATTTCATTGTTATCAAAATAATTGAATCAAAATATAATGCAATAGAGTATTCTACTTTAACCCCACATGCTAAGTGATATGATTTAGGCAATTAAATAGTTTAATTGATTTTAATATATATCATTTTTACATTCAAGAGACTTAAGGTGACATATTGGGATTTGAATTCTTTAGCATGAATGGAAATACTTGAATCCTTATGTATATTGCAAATGAAATGGTAAATATATCATTTTTGTTAAGTTTCTGTTATATTGTTCTAATATTTAATTGCTTTTTCCTTTGTGTTTAGTGTATTTTTCTTTACCCTAAAAGGGGATTAATTTGTGAATGTTGATATCGTTTGTAAGTAGATGTCAAAGATGCTAACAAAAACGTGTCTGTTAGAATAATTGTTCATTTCAGGTTTTCTTATATTCATTATATTTGGTTTGACAGAGCAAGAATCATATTTATCAGTATAGAAAGCATATTAGGCACTGAAATACTTGCTCCATCCATGCATATATATATTATCTCATAAATTTATTATGATTATTGTGTAAATTAAATTCAGCAATGTTGATTTAATAGATTATATTTCTGGCCAGAAAAACAAACATTTAAGATCATATTATAGCTTTCTAAAATTATAATTGTATGTTTTTATCATATCTTTTCAAATATTTTCAGGGCTTTACAAAAAACTGTAAAGTCCCTTATACACATTGTCCAATTTGAACAGTGACCAATAGATGGCTAAGCTTGTTTTGTTTATACTCGCATCTTCTATATCTACTTTCTTTCCATGTAATATATTATTTTGAAGTAAATCCACAAAAATTATATTTTGCTTAAAATTTTTGATATTTAGTCATTTAATGAACTTGAGTGTTTAATATTTGGGTGAAGTTGTTATTGTTGTGGGGGGGATGTGGTTTTGTTCTTTTGGGGCTAACTGCAAATTTGTGGATAGCTGACCATTTAACCTTCCGTGGTGCTATTGCTTTCAGACAAATGGAAATCATTCAGTATTCACTTTAGGATTAGTTGCCATAATTTAATACAAGATCATTCTAACTTAATAATATGTAGATTAGATGGCCTGATAAAATGCCTTCAGATGTTCTCTGTTATGTTTCCAAGAAAACAAGAGACCAGTTTATGAAGTCCACTTAGGGAGGTCTGAAAACACACACAACATCACAGGCACAAATAGATAGCAAATTTTGACAAGCTTTCAGCAGTAAAGCCAGAATGTTGTCCAAGGTAATCCTGGAAGAGCTACACAATCCGCACCACCTCTACTGAACTTTTAGCTTTCTCTTGAGACCCTTGGCAACATGCCATATCAGCCGATGCCAGCAGTACAAGGACTAATCATCCTTAGATGTGGCATGCTCTGAAGGTGCATATAATTCTTGCAAAACCTGAAATAGGATCACAAGACTGAAGCATCTATTTCCAATTAATTTGGTCACAGGAGTTTATCTGTCATCTTCGTTCTGTCACAGCAGTTTGTGGTAAACCTGCTTCGTATGGATTATCAAATATTAAGAACAGTGGATTGCAGAATTTTCCCCCCAGTCAGTTCCTATTTTGTCACTTTTGGTTTAAAGTAGATGAAACTAGCCATGGGTTTAAAAATGAACTTGACATTTTCAAACTTCCATGAAAAGGAATTGGTCAAACTTCTGGCACAGTGACATAGTAGCTTAGCATACACCCCATACTAATTCATTCCGATTTTCTACAAAAAATTAATACAAAGTTTTTACTTTACAAAAATACTTACAACTTCAGCAACAAAAAAGGTCTCTTCTTCTTGCTCAAAAAAGCATATATGAATATTTTATCTGTAATACTGTATCCTTATTATACTAAAATGAATAATTGTTTTCTGAATAATATATCTCAATATTTAAATAGCTCTTATTTACCTGAAAGACATTAAAAATGTTTTCTTCTGTGGTCATGTAATTCCAGTGAAAAATAGGTAGGAATTTAGGTGGTATGATAACTATTTTTAATTTTTCTTTGACTTTGAGTCAGATGTTTTAGGTTATTTTTGGTTATAAGGAAAGGCCTTGCCTGAGTTTTAGTAAGTAATGGAAAAGACCATTAGAAGGATGCAAGTGATATAACACACGGATGCCAGAAACCCAGGGGCATCTGAGAACTGAAACTTTCTGCCTGGCTTCCTATACCCTGATCCTAGGTCCATAGGAACTTTGGGGACCTCATCAACATGAGGAACTAAATCTTTGTTGATACTGTTTTTCCTACAGTATATATTCCCTTAGTGAAATGCTATGTATGAATTCTATAAAAAGTAAGAATCGGATATGATTTGTTAAAAATTCATAAACTTTTTTTGTTTGATTTTTGAGACAGAGTCTCAGTATGTAATTTAGGATGGCCTTGAACTCACTGTGCAGCCCAGCCTGTCCTTGAATTTATGCCGATCCTCCTGCTCAAGTTCCCAAGTACTGGTGTGCGCCACCATACCAGGCTTGCAAATTTATAAAATTTAATTACTTTCAAGTTTAGGAAGATGGAAATAGGGCTATAACACTTTGAAAATATTTTAAATATCTAAGATTTCCCTTATAATAGATGTGGGAATTTAAGATTAATATCCGCATGTAAATTGGCCATTTTCATGCATCAACTCAGAAAGAGAAAGCTGAAAATTCAAAATCCTATCTAAACAAACTATCAGGGCTATGCTTACTAGACAGTCTGCTGGTAACAGAAATGTTGACTTTATAAAAGTTGCTTATATTTCAGGGGGGAGGGTTGGATACTCCATTTCTTCCGTTTCTTCTCTTTTGTATCCTAATTTTTTTTTTTTTTTTTGCTTTAAACACGATAAACCAATCCAGAGCACCATTCCCACCTTCTTTCTCATTGTGTCCTCTGCTTCCTCCTATCTGTCCCTTTTGTTATTCCCTGCTATGCTCAATCTCTTCTGTTTCCATTGCTACCATGTGTTTTTACCAGTGGAGTATGATGCATCTATGCAGAATGGCTGGAACCGTATCACAAGATACCTGTTTACAGTCCTCTCCAGACTTTGCATTCTTCTCTCTGCTACCTTAAATGTTGTGACATTCTTATGATTATCTAACTAGATGGGGCCATAAGTTCATCCCCAAAAGAGAAGATAGAGACCTCAAGGCTCCCACCTAGGTTTTCAACTGTCATCACAGATAAAAAGGAATTCTAGGATACATCAGTGAGAGGCATAGATGGATTTATTAGGGAGTAAGTGGAAATAGGGAAAGGTATTCAGTTTGAGAAGCCGAAAGAGGCACAGCTCTGATGAATTGAATTAGACTGGCCCATTAGCACAAGAAGGAGACAAGAAGAGAAGCATCAAGATGGTGGAGTGATAAGAAGCAGAGAAAAAGCCTTTCTGAGAGTTACTGTCAAAATGCTGAAATGTAGCAACATGAGAAAGACAAGAAAGGAGGGAAGTGGATCGTCTGGACCCAGGAAGGATCTGAAGCATGAATTGAAGCCTACACAGAGAGTGAAGAGAGAAACTTCAACAAAGAAGATGGTAGCCAATGGTACCCTCACCCTGGAAAGACATAACAAGGACTACAACCCCATGAACCCCAACAGAAGGCTTCTACCAGGGAAGGCAAACAGTTAAACAGAGAGGGGAAAAAGAAGAGGGGGAGCTAGCAATAGGAAAATAACATGACAAGGATAAATCAATACATACTTAAAACCATCAATCTAAGATTAATGGGTAATCTAAGATTACCCTTATAATAGATGTGGGAATTTAAGATTAATATCCCCATGTAAATTGGTGAATTAATAGTCTCAATTCACCAATTAAAAGACACAGGCTGGCAGATCTAACAGTATGCTGCATACAAGAAATACATTTGATTCAAAAAGAAATTCATAGACTAAAAATTAAAGGATTAAAAACAATTCTGTACGTCAGAGGAACCCAGAAAAAAGTAGGAGTAGCTATTCTACTTGCAGATAAAGTGGATTTTAAGCTAAGACTGATTATCAGCGATAAAGAAGGTCACTACATACTTGTAAAGGGAACAATCCAAGAGGAAGAGATAAGAATCATAAATACATATGCAACAAATACCAGTGCACCCAGCCATATAAAACAAATATTAACAGGCATGAAAAATCAAATAATCACTAATACAGTTGTATTGAGGGATGCAAAGGATTTGAAATTATCTCATGCATATTATCAGACCATAGTGCAATGAAATTGGAAGTCAATGGCAAAAGGAACCACAAGAACTTCATAAACACATGGAAATTATATAGCATCTTCCTGAACAACCAATGGGTCACAGATGAAATTTAAGAAGAAATTAGAAAATTTCTACAATGAAATGTTAATGACACTACAACATACCAGAACTTATAGGTCACAATTAAAGTGGTTCGAAGAAGGAAATTTATAGCAGTGAATACCCATATCAGGAAAACAGAGCAAGTGCAAATAAATAACTTAATGGTGAATTTCA
>NW_004955418.1:6633444-6723927 GCF_000276665.1 Chinchilla lanigera
TAATAAGATGGAAACTCAGAAGTGGACAGATTCCTAGATAGATACAAATTACCAAACTCAATAAAAAAGATACAAAAATCCTTGATAAACTAATATCAATCAATGAAATTGGTGATGTAATTAAAAACCTACCACCAAAGAAATGCCCATTCCCTGAAGGGTTCATTGCTGAATTGTATAAGAAATTTAGAGAAGGCCTAACACTCTACTTCTCAAACTCTTTAATGAAATTGAAAAGGAAGCAGTATTCCCAAATTCATTACTGTAAGCAAGCATTACCCTGATACCAAAACTGGAGAAGGACCCAACTAAGAGAATTACAGACCAATCTTCCTAATGAACATAGAGGTAAACATCCTCAATAAGATACTGGTACCTGATTACAACAAATTATCAAGAAGATTATACATGAAGACTAAGTGGGATTCATTCCAGGGATGCAGGGGTGATTCAACATATGTAAATCAATAAATGTATTACACCCTATTAACACAGTCAAGGACTAAAATCATATAATCATCTCAATAGATGCAGAAAAGCTTTTGACAAAGTCCAGCACCCATTCATGATAAAAACCCTGCAGAAAACTGGAATAGATGGTCTTTCTCGCAATCTGATAAAAGCCACCTATGACAAACTAACAGTAAGCATCATACTAAATGGACAAAGCCTGAAAGCTTTCACTCTAAAATCAGGAACAAGACAAGGATGCCCACTGTCTCCATTCTTATTACTCAACATAGTCTTAGAAACTTTAGCCAGAGCAATTAGAACGAAGTAAAAGGAATAACAATAGGAAAGGAAGAAGTTATAAATTATCATTTTTTATAGATGACATGATACTCCACAAAGAAGTCCCCAAAACTCCACTAAAAAAACTGCTACATTTAATAAGCAAATTCAGTATCGTAACTGGATACAAAATGAACACTCAAAAATCAGTAGACAAATTCACTGAGAGAGAAATTAGGGAAACAATAGCTTTCACAATAGAATCCAAAAAAAGTAATACCTAAGCATTAACTTACAAAACATGTAAAAGACCTCTACATATAAAACTACAGTACTCTGTAAAAGGAGATTGAAGTGGATATCAGAAAATGAAGAGATATGCCTTGTTCTTGGGTAGAAAGAAACAAAATAGTGAAAATGGCCATACTTGCAAAACAGATTTAATGCAATTCCGATCAAAATTCAAACAGCATATCTCACAGAATTGGAGAAAATAGTCCTAAAATTCATTTGGAACCAAGGAGAGCTAGAATAGCAAAAGCAGTTCTGGACAACAAAGGCAAGGCGGGGGCATCACAATCCCTGACTTGAAATTACACTGTAAAGTTGTGATAAAAACAAGGGAGCACTGGCAAAAAAAACACACGCAAAGATCAAGGGAATAGATTAGAAGATGCAGAAACAACTCCAGACATACTCAGCCACCTTATCTTTGACAAAGGTGCCAAACACATTCTCTGGATGAAAGATAGCCTCTTTAATAAATGGTGCTGGAAAAACTGGCTCTGCACATGCCAAAGGTTAAAATTGAACCCATATCTTTCAGCATGCATTAAACAAAATTCAAAATGGACCAAAGATCTAAATATTAAAATGGAAACATAAATTCTGCTGGAAAATAGAATAGGTAAAACTCTCATTGATATAGGCAAAGAGTTTATGAATAAAATCCCAGTCGCATGGGAACTATCACAAAGAATCAGCAACTGGGATCTCATCTTATTAAAAAGCTTTTGCACAGCAAGAGAAACCACCAACAGAGTAGAGACAACCCACAATGTGGGAAAAAATGTTTGCCAATTATTCTAAAACAAAGTATTAGTTCCCAGAACATATAGAGAACTCAAAAAAATTAGACCTTCCAAATTTAAAGACCCAATCTAAAAATGGGCATCTGAGATGAATGTATACTTCTCAGATGAAGAAATATAAACAGCAAATAAATATTATTTGAGATATGCACATTAAAACAACACTGAGATTCCATCTCACCTAGGAAATAATGCCTATTATCAGAAAATCAACCAGTAACAATTGCTGGAGGGGCTTTGGGGAAAAAGGAACCCTTCTCCAGTGTTAGTGAGAGTGTAGACTGGTACAGCCGCTGTGGAAATCAGTGTGGAGAATCCTCAAAAAACTAGGGTTGGAGGTCTCATTTGACTCAGCTCTTCCCCTTCTGGGCGTCCTCTGAAGAATTAGAAGCATTGTACCACAGCAGTATATGTGCACCTATATTTATAGCAGCACAATTTATAATAACTAGATCTTGGAAGCAACCTAAATGCCCATCAACTGAGAAATGGATAAAAAAAGATGTGGACTTTTACTACAATGGAGTACTACTCAGCCATAAAGAAGGTAAACTAGAGACTTTATAGGTAAATGCATGCAACTAGAAACCATACTCATAAGTGAAATAAATCAGATGCACATGTGTAAAAATCATATTGTCTCCCTAGTGTGAGAAACTGAAAGAGTAAATAAGATCCAAAGTGTACAATAGATATGGTAAAGTGGGAAGGAGGGAGAAACTGGAATGGGGGAATGGAGAACAGAAGGAAGGGATAAGCAATAGATAGATAGATAGATGTCAGATAATATAGTTATACTACTAATTTCTCTTAATTCTTTGAAAAGAAAGTTTTGTGCTGACATTGCGTGAACAATTAAATGTCAGTATCCTGTACCCTTAGTAACTAATTTAAGAATAACTATATGCAATGTATTAACCATTGTTACCTTCATTATCTCCCTGGTATCTTATTTTGACATTTTCTTTTACTGTTTCTCTCTTTAAAATTAAAAAAAAAAAAAGGAGACAAGCTGTTATAAATTTGCTGGGGTGGGCTTTGGTCTGGTTGATCCATATTGCAGTTCTGCCTTTGCAAGATGCTCTGGGAGAAAGCTTTTTTGTTTATTCCAGTTTCCATGAAGTAATTGTTTCTGTCTTTCTGTTTGGTGCAGTGTATATCTTTGAGAGGCTCTGATAAAATCCAAGGTGACATAGGGTGAGGGTAATGACTGGAAACTTCTTGGTGCTCATTGGTAGTTTAATGTCTCTGTAAATCTCTTATCTTGGTGTCCGCAGTCTTGAAGTAAGTGAGATGAGATAGGGGTAATCAGCCTTTTATTGCCAGCTTTTAGACAGTTAATCCCTAAATGATTAACATGTTTACATGCATAGCTGAGCAGGAATATGACCCAAAGTTTATGGTAATATAGGAAAAGGATAAAAAAATGAAAGTCAAGCTTTATTCTGCTTCTAGGGCAGAGCATCCAGGTGAGAAAATGGCAAGTAAAGGTATCAGGATTGCTGCAGATAAGATGGTAGGAGCTCCATAAAAGAGGAAGGAAGAGGAGAAGCAGAGTCAATGAAAGGGCCATGAAACCTGGAAAAAGAAAGAGAATGGTTTGATAAACATGAATTACTAATGAAAACTTCGCATACTTTTTTCGGACTGGAGTTTCCTAGATGGAAAGGCCCAGTGTGGCAGTGGGGCCCAGGAAGAGCACTGTTGTCAGGGCCAAGAAACCTGGAAATCACTCCTTTTGTTCCCTGTCAGAGTCTTGATTATAATGGAAATGCTGCCAGACCCTTAATTGTGAAAGTACAGCAGGACATTACTATATTTCATCACTTGTTAGAAAGAGCACTTGTGGCCTATTCACTAGAAATCTATTAAATATGACATGAAGACAGATTGCACTCCATTTTTTTCAGTGGCATTTTAATCGGGATGTAGGCTTAGTAAAATGGTTGCTAGAACCCTTGTCTGTGTGTCCTACCAATTAACCTAAAATCTGCATAAATGTAGTGTAGCCAGGCAGCAATTTTAGCAATGCATGTTTTTTCTTTAGTTTCAGCAAAGGAAAGTTTCATTTTGAAATATCAGTGTTGTTTTTATAGCAAGTTCATTGCCATGTATTATACTTATCAAAGCACTGAGGTGAAAGGACTATAAAACAGAATACTCACTTCATCGTTGTGTTACTGAATGTTGAAGGATTTGTTTTTATAGGAACCTGGTACATTTCCTTGACATACTAATCTGAAAGTCTTTTGTACAGATAAGGTCAATATTGATGGTTCAGTACTATAATCCTATAAAGCATCCCCTGATGTACTTTAAAGTACAAATATCCTTTTAAGTGTTCAGTTTACAAATGAAAGAAAATTCATTTATGTATTATCTACATACCAGTGAAAGATTAGATTCTCTCTGACTTTAAATGCAGAGCACTGTGTATTGAAATACATGTTACCTCTTTGTGTTTAAAGTTCATCTTTGCCTGTATTTGTTTATTTTATTTCACTTAAAGAATATTACTGAAACTCTTCTCATTAAGGTATCATTATAGTTAGGTCTCTACTCTCTGTAATACTCTATTATATTAGAAATGATGAACCATGAACTAGCAATCATGTATAACAGTTTTTCAAAATTAGCTGTAGTCTTTGTACATTTTTCCTAATAAAGTTAAACATTTTATCTAGAGAAAGGCATAATATCTTCAGCTGTAATAAAGGGAAGGAGTAGGAGGGTAAAATACTCAACTGTGTATGGCTGTAGAATAAATGTTTGTTTTTATTTACTATGTTTACTCATTGGATTTTTTCCCTTTTGCATGCTGGCAAGAATATCAAGGACAGTGTTTTTCCTGTGTAATATTTTCTGCCCTCTGCCATAATTTGTTAAGCCTAAAGACAAGAAACTGGCACTGCCAATTGAGATTTCTGAGAGAATATACCTTTTTCTGAGCAGAGAGAAGTATTCAATTAGACCAGTGAGTATAGCTACTCCCTGCCCTGGTTAGGCAACTTCCCACCTTCACTCTGTGTTCTGCTCCACCTAGAGGTCATTCTTGTAGTGAACTATCTTTCTTGTGGAGATAAAAATGCACTGACCACAGTGGTGGCCACTCCTTGTAAATATCCTCTTGGATATATATGTGACCAACACATCTAACACGTGTAGATACAAAAGAAGAAAAAACCTTAAGTTGGTATCAGGATTCTGGCTAATGAGTCCTTTGGCTATGAACAGGATCACATCCATAGAGTTTATTTAACGCCCACGTCTCTGTCTCTTTAGCCTTCTCTCCACGTGAATTCTGGGATTCTTCCTACATTTTTTAAACCATTTTCCCCTCGTCTGGTCCCTGTGACCTTATTGATGTGTCTTCTTATAATCATGTCTCATCTCCTCAGTTTCTTAATGACAGCCAAGCATAGATTCACATTTGTAACCCTACCTGAATTTAATGTATTCTTGCCAGTATGAGAAAATGATAATACAATAAAATATTATTATATTATTAATATATTAAAATACTATTTCATTAACTAAGACTTGTGTGTACTTTTAAATTTATATACTTTTAGAATTAAAGTTAACTGAAGGGTTGTCCTGATAGCCCTTCAGGTATGAAGATGATTATTTTATTGAAGTCCTTTAATCATTTTGTTCATAATAAGATTTCACCATTCTGGGGACCTTGACACTCTACTGGTGTAGCTTTTGTAGAATACGGATTACTCATTTCATTTGACAACAGTGATGTGTTACTGTTGCTTCTTACAGGTCTTGTGATACATCTTGGTATACTTCAAATAAACAAACATTTTCCCCACCAAAAAGGAGAGGATTAAATTTAAAGATTTGTTAGAGTGTGCAAGATATATTTACATTTAAGTTTTTATTTTCTGAGTCTCTTTTCTTTGTAGATCTTAAGTGTAAGGAAATACATTATATTTCTTAAAATCCAAAGGCATGAAAAAAATCCTTTGCACTTATTCTGTTATATCACATGATCTAAGATTGATGTTCTCTAAGAGATAGCTTAGGATTCATGATGAGTACTTGTTAAAGTAAACTACAAAAGCCCTAGTTAGCTGTTAGTCCCAAAATAGAAATGGTCATTATCAACAATCAAGCCCCTCTTAATAGATTCTTACTATTTTAGAGGCATCCATAATGTTTGCTTCCTCATTTCCAAGAAGGGGCCTATGAGAGAATTAGTTCCTGGAGTGCAGCTGTCAGACTCCAGAGTCTCAGCAAGGGATCCTGAGTTGGAAAACCAGCTTTCCAAAGGGTCACAGAAGCAGAAACTGATTTCTCACACACCATTACACAGTATAACTAACATAACAAATGCCAAATGATTGCTGGTACTAATGGGTAGGTGGATGTTTACTTTGTGTGGTTACCATGGATTTCCTTAACATTGATGAGCCCACCAATTGAGTTCCTGGAACTTTAAGGAAATAGTAATGATATGATTAGCTTGACTCCAAAATTTGAAAAGGGTTTATTTGAATGATAGTTACAACTAAGTCTGCCTTGCTTTGATTTAATATATTATCCTATCCTGAGGAAAGTACATAAATCTATTTAATCCAAGGAGATCTATGTACATTTTATATATATAGTTTATTGAATACATTGATTCATGCACAAAGTTCATGGAGCTCTTAACCAGAATAAGCACTTCACATGCACTGTTCCATTTAATCTTCACAAGACATAACTATCTCAGTTTTACAGATTAGAAAACACAGAGAGAGGTTAATTTGTCAATGATGCACATTAATAAGAAGCAGGAATTAAACTTCATTGGGCCCCACAGCATCCTTATTACCTAGAAGCATCAGCATAACCCTTTAGAGCCCCAAGTGAATCACAAACACTGGGAGTTATACAAAGTCATGAGCACACACTTCCTGTCCGCAAGTCTCTGCCACATGTGTCACCAAACCTTTATTCTATTAAATGATACAAATACATCATGACCCCTGAGAGAGAAAAGGTAGGACTTTTTATGCAGTATTTAGTACTGTGTAAAATAGCAAGTTGATCCAGCAATTCTTGGTTAACTGAATATTGTGTATTAGTTTGCAGTAGGTAAAATAATTCAAACAATAACATTTCCCCCTATCTTTCAGACATTCTTTTGCTGACTCGAATAATTGCAGATTTGGAGGAAATCGAAAAAATTGAGGTAGAAAATTCTAGGTTTTTCCACATTTTTAATACCTTCTACTTCTTCTAACCAGTGGAGATAAATAGACTTTTAAAATAAAGTCATGATTCTTCCAAATGGCCATATATCAGTCTCTAAAGAAGTCAGCATGTATCATGTAGAACATGTGGAGATTTATGATCCCTTGCAGAACACTAGCAGAAATCTTACAGTCTTCTCAAAATTGTATTTGGCTTTTAAGCTCTTTTATATTGATAGGTTTTTTATCTGTCTATAAAAATGATATCTATTTATCGTCTATTATATGAAAGATTTAGAAATTGCGGGTTAAAAAATCACCAGTACCAGCATTCAGACATACACCCATTCTAGTCTTTTGTTGAATTTCCTGCTATTGTCTTCCCCTTTGCTAAATGCATTCTAAGAATCTGAGTACTCCAATATTTAAATTAATTTCTGTATTATATAACCACTTTAGAACATGACCTCCTTTTGTATACTTATCTTAATATTGAATTGTTGAACATTTTTTTCCACAAAATTCATATTACTTTTTATTATGTCAACCATATATGTTTCTTTTCTGGAAAAAAAAAAAAAAAAACAACACAACAGATTTAATTAGGTTAGAAAGAATGACTTAACTAAGCTAGAAATCGAAGAGCAAGACTCCGCCTTAAGCTTTACAAATGGAATCTTCAAATATTTAAACCTTCTTTAAAAAATACAACTATTTTTGTAACAAAATTAAACTATAGAAATGTACATCTAGATTGATCCAGATTCTATGCATCCTTGTTTTTTTAAATCTCTGTAACACTTTATGTCTTCTTGAAGACAGTAAATTCATTCTGCCAATTTTAATTCAAAAGTCAAATGCCACCAGTCTTAATGCCATTGTAATGAAAACCACTCTGTTATAAAAGATAACCACATCCCAGGACAATGACATATTTATTTTGTATTCTTTAATATAATAGTGCCAAAATAAATCAAAATCGTATATATTTTTAAAATCTCCTGTATCTTTAATCTTCAATGTTGCATACAACTTTTAAAAGTCTGTATTTGGTAGGAATAGATTATAAGATGATAATATATTAGAACTGAAAATAAATACTGTGATCCTGTTCTCAGTGTACCGTGTACTTGACCATGGACTTAATCCTGTTAATTAAATTGTTTGCAAGAACTATAGTGAAAAGTAGGATTACTATAAAGAAGCGAATCTCTGGAAGTTTTTGGCAAGTCTTCTAAGTTTGTAGGTTTGTATTACCCAGCCTGTCTTACCCTGGAGGTGCTAATGAGCAATCAAAGCAAATAGATGTGGAGAAGGAAGGAAGAGGACCACATTTAAGTGTATTTATAGGCAATTCATAGCTCAGTGACTAGAAATTGAGTATCTGAATATTGGTTTTATAAACTAGCATATTTTAAAGTTAAGAACTTTCTCAAGTTCTTTTACTCAGAGAACAAAGCCTGTCACTTTACTGTATTTTTAGGACTCTTGTCTAGGGCAGGCTTTGATATAAATAAATGATGCATTACCATTATATGCAGACAGAAATGTGTATGCCAGCAGAAAACTAAATGGGAGAGAATTGTATGTTTATACAATTCCAAGGTCAGTTCAGTAACACTTTGCTGAACATCGCAGCTCATATTTTTTTCCTCCTTTTGATACATGTTCCTTTTTCTGTTAGCAGATATTCCTTTATCAAGCATTCCATACCTTTCAGTCTATTAAGACAATTTTTTATAATTCTTTCAAGTCATTTCTTTCTAGTTCTATAAATATCTGAGAAGCAGTTGCACAAAACAACTCCGTCAGAAATAACTCATTTTGGAACTAAAAATAATTAGCAAATGACCAATCAAGAGACACTATACCAGTTGAATTTTCAGTCACTGAATGTTTTGATTAACAGAACACTCTTCTTTAAGAGCATTGCTGTTATCTCTAAGTATGTTTGTATCTTTGGAGATTGCAGCATCAGTAACAAATGTCTGATGGAAATTGGTCTAGTATCAAATATTTTGAGTGGAAATTAAGTTTACTTAATTCATTAAAAATTACCAATGAAGAAAGACTTTACAACTCTTAAGAGTAATTGCTATACTCTTTCTTTGTTTAACTATATAATAGGGTGTAGGGTTTACAGTCCACAAGGTAAAGGAATCTTCGTAACTGAACTCATTTTAACTTTAATTTTTTTTGTTCTGGGGTTGAAACCTAGGACTTCAGACATTAAAAGTATGTACTCTGCCACTAAGTTTTACTTCTGTACCCTAAAGTTAATTTTAGTTAACTTTTACAGTTAACTAATATTAACTTGTACAGTTAATATTTTCTTCAGTCAGCAGCCTAACCTCATGACAAGAGCACTATCACAGCTACTAGATAGATCAGGTCTCTTTTCTTAACTGCTTATATTGACCTAATATATTTTTCTATTTTTCCTGTAATTTTACATTTTAAAGGGTTAGTTACTTGTTGGTGTTTTAAAAGTTCTACAGTGATAATAATTAATATAGTAACAGAAAATCTTTACAAAAACATTGGTTTTAATTTTATTTTCATGTTTTGCCAATAGCAAGCATTCCCAAAATGGTATGACTTCCTTCATTAAACAAAAATATTATCCTGCATAGAGTAAAAGAAAGTAGTTGGTAGAATAATTATCAATTTAGTATCTACTTTAATTTAGCCTATAAATTGCTAACCCTTATCAATAAATAAGATTTTGTCTAATTAGTTCCCATCATAATTAGGTAAGTGGGATTTACTCCCTAAAGTCCCCCTCGTAGACCACGGGGGCCTGTTGATTGGAGATCTTCAGGATTCAGTCCTAGTGCTCATGTTCGATTCCATTCTGCATTTTCATTATTTCTTGGGTGATGGAATTAAAGGCATACTGATTAAGTTTGGAGATTATGCTAAGCTAACAGGAGCTACAAAAACTAGGAAAGCTAAAACTGGAATTCAAAATCACCTTAATAAATTATATAAATCACATTTAAAAATAGAGAACAAATTGAAGGTTATATCCTGCGAGAGAAAGCAAACTGTACTGTCAGTAAACCATACACCATAGCACAGACATGACAAGAGGAGGACTGTGATCTCAAGGTGAGTCAGAGGAGTGCTGCCCACTCTAGAACAAGACTCCAAGGGCTAACTGCCTCAGAAAAGGCAGACTTAGCTCCTTGTGGCCAGAGCCAGAGAAAATTAAAACAAGATACATCCCGATCAGGCTACATTCCCCAAGGACCCAGTGCAGTGAGCTGGTGAGAATAGAGCCTTTTAAACTCAGCACACCTTTGAGCTTCTGTCCATAGAGAGAGTGGATGCCAGTTCTTTTTCAAAACCATGTGTTCTAGGAGCACATGATGGCTAATAGGGACAGAAATACGTTACAAGCTTGTTGGCCTTTACTAAAGCATGCTGCAGCACTCATGTGATACTGGGGTTTAGGGAATTAGAAAATAATCTTTTGTTAGGTTTGACATTGTAAAACCCTTTATTAAACTGTTTGTTTGACTTTGAGTTTATACATTTTAAAGGAAATATGAAAATTGGAAAAGTCTGTAAAAGAAGAACAAAAATGCTTATGGGATATAGAATAGGTCATGTGGGAAAAGATTAAAGAAGTTTGTTTGCTTAGCATGGAAAACAGAAAGCTAAGAGATGACTTAGTAACTGTCTTTTACTATGTAGAGGCTTATCATAAGAATGCTGACCAGTTCTCTGTCCCTATAAGAAAGAATAAAAGAAAATTAGTTTAAAATAGCAAGGGAGACTTGCTTTTACAATGAAAGGAATTTCTTGATTATGAAATACTATTAAACGTTGTGTAAGGGTACCAAGAGACATAATCTTTGAATTTGTTTAAAGTGGAATGAACACAAACTTGGTTGGAAGGTTGAAGAGTTGACCTGCTTTGAAGATAGTACTGACCCAGGCAATCTCTGGAGGAATTTAATAGTTCTATCCTTTTTATAAAAATATCATAGTCCTCTTTTTTTCTTATTTGCCTATAAAGATGAATTTTCATTATATTAAGGCTTCATTTGATAATTCCAAGAGATAACTTCACTTACTGTTTTTCTAGCTCTAAATAATGACACTTTTTATTTTCTGTCTCCTTCTCTTTCATTTATTTGGCAAGTATCTATTGAGTGCCTGCTCTGCATAAAGCACTGTGCTCATGGCTCTGACTGATACAAAGAACTGGACATTTATTCTTTCCCAAGCATTTACTGGCTACCTCCCCTATGTTAGACACTATATTACCATTCAGAATCCCAGTTAATGTACAAAACTAAACAGCTCACAGTCTAGTGAACGAGAATAGTAAGTGAACAGACATTTGTAGTGTTACGTGAAGCATACTGTGTAGAGGATAGGAGCAGACATCTTTGAAGCGCATGGGACATAGTGAATGACTCTCATATACATGTGGGTGGGTTTGGGTGATGGAACAGATTCGCTGGAGAGGTGATATTGGAGCTGAAGTGGGATGGGTAGAGAAGGGAGCCCAGTGAGTTCTAAAATGCCAAGAATTGTGAAATAGTTGTTTCTGCTCAACAAGATGAAAACTCTAGTAAATATAAAAAATACTTGTTTGATTTTATCAACTAAAATGTTGATTCTGTCCTCTGCCCTTTTTTGATCTTAAATATAGCAGTAAAATCTGATCTGTTCTGTTATAATGTAACATAAAGGTTTCTAAATATCATCATGCTATCACAGAATTGTGGCTTACAGAAAAATGGGGTTAATGGTGACCACTCAAAAACTCCATCAGAGACATGTAAAGTTTTAAATAGATGGATACTAAATTAAATATTTGCACATGTGAAATGTTTAGGAAGTGCATAATTATACTAAATACTGGACTACATATGTACTACAATAAGTATAACATTGTATCTTCAAGAAAACCTAAAGTAAAATCAGATTATGGTAAAGCAGTAGAAGCAGATTTGTCTAAAATCTGACAGAAAGATAGACCACCACATACAGATGAGTGTGTCTCATAATTGGGGCATAAAACAGGAGGTGAAATGAGGTAGCTGGTAGAAATTTGAAATGTGTGCTTGCAGGTGCTTTGTGAATTTGTTCCTAGTCTGATGCACCAGGGTACAATTTTCTGTATTCACCTAGTGTTTTTGACAAAGAAATCAATGTAAGCAAATGCAACATTTCCACTATGTTCAAAGGGTTCTCTAACATATTGAATCTTTTGGAACAAATTTGTGATTTCAAAACAAGCATTATAGCAAAACTGCGCATTGTTGCAAATAAAGCTCATAGTTTGGTTTTTTAACTTTATCTCCTGAAATTTGTAGCATACTACATCTACATTTTATTGGACATACAGGAATTCTTCATAAATCTAGTTTTCTACTTAAGTGATGCTCATATAAGCAATTTCCATTTCTTGCAGAGCAACATTTTCCACTGAACTTCTCTTAGCAGTGGAGCATCTGCAGGGAATTTGGCAAGACAGGTGAATGCCATGCAAGTGCAAATAGTATTTTGCAGTTGGAGCCTCTGAATCTGCAGTAATCATTTGAGAGATGCAGTAACTAGGGTAGCAGGGTCCTTTTTCACCCTAACAAGTTAAATAGCCAAAGTCACCCATCACAGAATGGTAGGGCCTTTTCCATGGATCAGTCTCCACCATCCCCATGCAAAGACAACAGTGCATGAAGAATCTGTGTTGGCTTTTAGTAGGAAGCCAGTAGGTCCCCAGAAGTGTTCTTTTCTTTCTGTTCTCTCCTGTTTGGCTGTGGTCATAGAAGTTGGTTTAATGGATAGAGGAAAATGCTGCTAGAAGAAATTAATATTAAAGGTGGAGTAGGTAACCTTTGGGGAATCAGGTCAGGCATTGCCCCTGTCTGGGCACCTGTCTTCTTTTTGAACTATTTCCCCCGCCTCAAGTAAAATTCAAAAGGTTGTTTTGCTCTATATATATATGTGGTAGTTGTTTTAAAATCTGATTCAAGTGTGTCTGCAACAAAAGCAGCTCAGAGTTATGTTATCTAAAGCAGAATAGGAGAGAATTTTGATTTTGGGTTTGGTACAGAAAGTTATCACTGGCACTTGAGATGTGTTCTTGAAGTGGCCAGGTTGTTCCTCCTGACGCCTAAAGTCTTCAGCCCAAATAGAAGGGACAGTTTCTGTTCAACTATCAGATTAGATTATGTCTGTGCAAAAAATTGCACCAGACAATAAAATTCTTATGTAGCCTCAAGCAAACACTCAACTGACAAAAATATTATTGTATGTTTTTTCTCTTGAAAGCTTTAAGATATGCTTAGGTTAATTAGATTTCCAAATATGCAAATATGCCCTAGTGAGATTTTTCTGAAATGCACCATTTTAAAATTGTGTAGCATGGTATTAGTGTTCAAAATATTGAATTGTAAGACTATGCCTGAATAGCTTACTAACATGTCATATAAATTCATAATTGATCAAACCTATTTATTCCCCACTATCCACATTATACTGTTCAATTTGGCTTAGAAAGTTTTATGGAAATTAGGTTCTCTAGCATGCTTTGGGGGAAGATCAAGGAATAGTTTAAATTACAGCAGTAGTTTTTCAAAAATGCCAGTTCATTGTCTGGTATCAGTGTTTCCAGCATGCTCAGTGTAGAGAACATGAGCTTCCAGCAGTCCTGAGACTATGGATCACCTGAAGGCGATTAGAGCACAAACTTTGATCGTAAAGGGAAAAGTATTTTAGCAAGGGCATGGAAAATGATTTAATTTTGTTCACCTACATGTATCAATGAATAATTTAAAAATTCAACCTTCTGAATTTTTTGGAACTGTTTCAAATGTCATTTATTTGGATGTTCTATACAAATGGTTTCCTACTTAACTGAAATGTTTATGCTGTGTCAGTTACAAAATAATCAGTCATTTTTCCTGGAAACCTTTCTTAAATATATTACATTCTTCAGTGCCTTATTAAGTAGTATATACTGAAGTATACTAAACATAAGTGAGCAATTTCTGGATGGCCCAGATATATCATGCCTACTGGACCCAGTGAGGTATAGCAAACTATTTATCCACACTTTCAATAACCTAAATCACAGGGTTGGAAGACTTTTGTGCTACAGGGCCAGATAGAAAATATTTAAGTCTTTCAAGATGTGCTTTCTTGCCACAAATCAACTCTGCCATTACAGTGGGAACATAGGTATAGATAAGGTGTAAGTGAATAAGCACGGCTCATTTCCCTTAAAATACTATCATTAACCAGGCAGAGGTTGAATTTGGCCTCCAAGCTGTGGTTTAACAACCTTTGAACTTTGCCATCGTCTTTCTTGAGTTACTTATGAGAGGAGCTCATCAAGGTCATGATACATTGGTGTTCTGTGTTCTTCACCCTTTGTATATACTGCTTTTGATGTGCTTAGAACTGCTGGGGGAAGAACTAGTTTATTAGAATTGTATCTGTAGTCAGTAGACTCCAAGTAAAGGTTATAGGCTGTCTTGTAAAGAAAGAACATAGTACATTTACTATGGTGCTCCTTCTCAATATTTGCTCACAGGCCACTTTTGTTTATTTTTAGGTTCTTGACTAAATTGTTGGCACATACAATAAGTTCTGTGTGAAAAGAATTTTGTCGTGAGTCAGTAAGTTTTTGTAATGATTCATAACATACACTTAAAAGCAAGAACAAATTTTTCAACTACTTTTTTCATAGGCATAGTTTAGTGTCTCTCGTCCAGTGTTTTCCATATTTATGAATAGTTTATCAAGAGTAACAGATGTTTGTACTCAGAAAGAAGAGACTAAATTGCCTTTTCAGATGAGAAGAGATTGCCCTGCCCTCACTATGATCACAGTACTATAATATTTTATGCTTACTCCTAGGTTTACTTTGTGTATATAAGTAAACTTTGTTTTGAGGTTTTTGGGAACTCTTTAATCTACACACATGGCTCAGCTGCTGAGAACATTGGATCTGGGTTCAAGTGTTTGCTGTCTCACTTGCAGTGTGTGATGTTAAGCAAGTCTGTTACAGGGCTCCTACCTGAAAGCATTGTTGTTCTGATCCTTTGATGCTGTTTTTCTCATAATTTCACCTCTTTTCCTGTGGTGACACTCAAATCACTTATTAGTGTAAAACTTAACATATAAATAAAACATTGTATTTACACTTTAAATACATACAGTTTTTGTCAACTGTGTCTCAAAATTTGTAAATCTTCATTTCAAAAATTAGAATAAGTGACCATAGTGATATGTGGAATATAGGAATATTAGGGCTTGTAATGTAGAAAGCTATATCCAATTACAGACAGTGTTATTTTTGCTATAATATTATTAGATATTTAAAATATTATTTACACTTAATTCAGTTTCTGTATTAGTTAAGATATTTAAATTGTTGTACTATGATGCTCCTAAAATATAGTCTGCCAGCTCTACAAAAAGGAAATATAAGCATAGCTGTCAGCATTGGTCAGTAAGTTCTTCCATGCCTGAAAATTCAAGAAGTGCTAGAGATTTAGTTGTATTCTTCAATTACACAGTGACACTCTCCACAAGAATTTAAGATCCAGTTTAATAATGAGCAACTGCCTAGCAGTTAGTCTCCCAGTAATATTTACAGAGACACCATCCTCTATCTCTTTAGAATACACAATTTAAATCTATACCGAAAGTGGGGAGAGACCGCAATAATGTTATGAATAATACAGTTGATAGAAAATGGCCTGAGTGGCTTATTAGACAAATTGGGTCTTAATCTCATCATGTAATTAAATCACTTTGGTACCCAGCAAGTTAACTACTCTAGGCAAGCGTTGTTCACCCAAAAGAACAAATGGGGTTTTGGTTTTACAGTAACAAAATGAGGATACTTCATCCTTCTCTCATAAGTTGTCCTTAACAGTGAAAAAGGAACTGCAAAAGTGAAGTATAGTTGTGATTACAGTAGATCACTGTAGCACTGAAACACGTCTATGAAGCTGGAAAACACATAAAGGATAAGTGACTGGGGTGATGAAAGCGGTTTGGAAATTATGGCCAAGTCTGTACAACAATGTGAGTATGATTGATGCCACTGAAGAACGCATTTAAAAATAGTTGAAATGATACTTTTTGTTTCATGTATTTCTATACCAATTTGTTTTTTAAAAAAGAGTTAAGCAACTTAGTACAAAGAAGTGAAGTCTAAAAAAGATGCTTTAAGTTTGTAAGTAAGAAAGAACAACTAACCAGTTTGCTTCCCAGGAAGATCTGAGAAAATTCAGGCCAAGTAGAAACAAAAAGTGAAGATAAAAGTGACCAGGACTACTTGAAAGTTTACACAGGTTGCATCTAGACTTCCCAGTCTCCTTTGCCTTCAGACCCCTGACTGGCCAGGATCACCTATTTTCACCATTTCCTTCAGGAAAGAGATAGTGCTCGTGAGAAATTGATCAGAGTATCTCAGGACTTGGATCCTGCAGGAAGAGGGGCTCACTGCAAACAAGAATGAAAGTCTGATCCTAAGCTTGAAACTCCGGCCCTGCCCATAATGAGTTCCAAAACACAGCTGGTCAGGGAACATCCCTCTGAGCCGTTCTGAGACATTCCCTCAGAGGCGTCTTAAGGTGATTTAAAAATAGGGAAGTGAAGAGCCAAAGCAGTGGCCAAAGAATTGAAAGTAATTTCCTCTGGGGAGGACGAAAGGAGGAAATGGGAAAGATACACTGGAAGTTTTAGGAGACTTTTTATTATTTGACTTTAAGTTATATGCATGTAATACTTTGGTTTTAAAATAATTGAAATAAATCTAAAAGACATAAAATATAGATCTCATCCTGTATTTTGTTTTAGTCCTATTTAATCATATTATTGTTCGTAGAAAATACTGTTTCTAGGCTTGATTGTCACCCCAAGGGGGAAATGATTCAACAATGTATCTGTCTCTAAGCAGTGCTAATTAGTGCCATCATATTTTATGTGTATGTTCATATTTGGATACATATCTTTCCTCTAATAATTGTGGGTCTGTATACCAGCCTATATCTACTTCAACACCACTAAGTTGGTCCTCATTCAAAATGTCTGACAGTATAACTTGGACTGGCTCTAGTACCATTAATGATCTTTTTCTATGAAGAAGCATTTACCAAATAATGGAATGGGGTGTTTAAAAGGATATTTGAGGAAGAAATTTCCCGCATAACATCCAGCTGCATTGCATTTGCATAGCAACTGCCTGCAAATTTCAAAGGATCTTACTATACCTCTGAGAATGGCTGGGATTTTATATTTACAGCATCTTATTTCCATTTAAAGATATTTCATTGGCCTATATTTTAATTCATTTTAATGAATCTAAACAATGAATTGATTTAACAGATATAATAAGTACTTTTCAGCAGTCTTCTGCTGTTGTTTTGTGTAGTCTTTTGTATTTGCTCCCATGAAAAGACATTTTCATCTTTTGTTTTTATTTTCCAAATATGCAAGGGTCACTAAACCTCTTTAGAAATTGCTTTTGAATAGTCATTCTTTATGTAGAAAACTACAGTATATTCCTTAAGTGAAATCCAGTCAACTACTTACAAGACATCGTGAAAATACCCACACAAGCTCTTAAGATCAAGGCATTTGTTTCAGCTGACTTTAGTATGTACTTATCCATTGTGCATCAAATGATGAGCAAAATAGCCAGACTTCTAATAAGCAAGTACAATATAGACAAAAGAGAACACTGATTTAAGGTCCTTGTGTCAAATGCGGTAAAACATTCTGTTTATAGCAGGTCAGGCTTGGGTTTACAATTAGCACTAATTACTGAGGAAAAAAATCAAAACCACAGCTTTAAGGAAGGACACTTTTCACTATGAGATCAAAGCCAGTCTCTGTAGAATAGGGAAGCCTCTACCACTTAATTGCACTGAAGTGCTAATTGGATTGTAAGGTACTTTCATGAGTTCTTCCAATTAGCCAGCCATCCCTGACAAAATCCAAAAAGAAGAGATTATGAGTTCTTAGAGCTTTTATCTATATAGTTGTGATTTGAATGAATCATTCTGAGTGAATATAGCTTTCCTTTCTTTTTGTATAAGTTGAGATTAGCTTTCTATAATCTTGAAGGTAAAGCTATCCATTCTATGTAAAGCCTTAACTACGTATTAATGATAATGAGAAAACATTTAATGAGAACTATCATGTTTTAAAGGTTCTTAATTTAAAATGGGAGAGGTAGGTGGGTGCAGATTCTTGGTGTAGGGCCAGGGATATAGCTCAGTAGCAAAAGCTCCTGCCTGACAAGTGCAAGGCCCTGAGTTGGATTGTTGGTACAAAAAAAAAAAAAAAAAAATTCTTGGTTTAGGATTGTCATTTTATGTAGTTAGGATCCAGTTAGGGTGTATATGTTGCATTTTATGACTCTTCGACTTGGGTAACTTTCAAAAGAAACAAATCATCAGTAATTTCATATTACTTATTCTCTAGGTAATTATTTTTATCCCTGAGAATAATTCATGGCTCTAATTGAGCTTTCCTCATAAAATTACATATGATGTATCCCCTGAAATATTTATTGTTGTTTGATTATATAAGGTGGCAACAATTTTGCTGTCTCACCACAAGCCAGCAAAAACAAAAACAAATATATATATATATTTATATTTTTGTTTTTGTCTTTTTGAGACAGGGTTTCACTATGCAGTTCAGGCTGGCCTAGAGCTCACTTTGTAGCCCAGGCCGATCTGAAACTCACAATAAGCCTCCTGCCTCAGCCTCCCGAATGCAGTGATTACAGGCATACGCTACCATGGCCAGCCTGGAACCATTGTAAAGTTTAAAAAGCTCTTACTGACATGAAATTATTTTAGAACTTTATTTACATTCTTCAAACTTCGCTTGGATATTTGCCCAAGTAATAAGCCCCCTAGGTCTCATTTTTACTAGTAGAAGAAGACAAACCATTTTTCCAGGATTTTTAAATGTTTGAACTGTCTGATGACTAAGCTTAATTAGAAAAGAATGTACTTTCGACAATTCACCTTCTGTTGCATAAGGCGTATGCACTGGTGGCAAACCCACAGCATATGTGCAACAGTGGGCTGTTTATCATCAAAAGCTCTAAAAGGTTCACCATCTCTGGCTCGAAGTGAGTTTTCAAATAACAAAATTGTTGATTTGTGTATCCAAAAGTTGAATATGACCCAAAGTATAATAGAAAATTAACATGATTCTCTATGCTTCCAGAGTTGTGTGCTTCATGCTCACTGGTTGTACCTTATAGTAGTAGATGCAGGTATTATGACAATAATGGTACCTACTCACATGCCGTTTTTACTCCTAGGCATTTTGTATACTACAGCTCTTGCACTAACCCTTGAATTTAAAAAAAGCAGTACTATTCTCGCTTCTTAGTAAGAAAATGGGAGCTTAGAAAGTTTCACTAGCACAGCCGTTAAAAGTGACACAAGTAACTACCAGAGCCAGCATTAAACCCGTTTTTTTTTTCTGCCCTCAAAGCTTATGCTTTCACCTAGCTAAAATTAGTGGCAAATTAGATCACTCCCCTTACATTTAGTCTTAGCACCTGTTGTGTGGTTATTTTACAGGACCAATGTGCACAAATATATATATATGATGTGTATACATGTATCATGTTCCACACACGCAGTTTTTTGTTAACTTCTTTGCCAGTTGGGGGAGCAAGATACTATATCTGTGTTGTTCATTGATACCTGACAATTATCCCTGGCCCACGGTAGGGTCAAAATAAGTGAGTGAAAGGTGCACCAGTACCGGAGCCAAAAAGCTTCCTACCTCCCAGGTTACTCCTGAAGTGTCTGGTACAGTTTGGGACTAATCAAATGTGTTCGCTTTAGCTCAAGATCATGACTCTGGGATATTGGAAATAATAAGAAAAATCATATTCTTTGATGAGATTGGCTCATATATATGTGTATTTTGTCTTGCTGTTTTTTCTTGTTCCTTCTTCCCTTCCTTCTTCCCTCCCTCCTTGCCTACCTGCTTGCTTTTTCTTCCTTCCTTCCTTCCTTCCTTCCTTCCTTCCTTTCTTCCTTCCTTCCTTCCTTCCTTCCTTCCTTCTTTCTTTCTTTCTTCTTTTTTCTTTTTCTTTCTTTTTTCTTTCTTTCTTTCTCTTTCTTTCTTTCTTTCTTTCTTTCTTTCTTTCTTTCTTTCTTTCTTTTTCTTTTTCTTTTTCTTTCTTTCTTCCTTCCTTCCTTCCTTCCTTCCTTCCTTCCTTCCTTCCTCCTTTCCTTCCTTTCCTTTCCTTTCCTTTCCTTTCCTTTCCTTTCCTTTCCTTTCCTTTTTTCTTTTCTTTTCTTTTCTCTTTTCTTTTTTTCTTTTCTTGTCACTGTGAACATGTACTTTCCAGTTTAAAGTGAAAACCTTTCCTAAAAGAGTATGGTTTTGGGGCTGGGGATTTAGCTCAGTGGCACAGCGCTTGCCTGGCAAGGGCGACATCATGAGTTCGATTCCCGGTACCGGAAAAAAATCGGAAAAAAAAATAAATAAATAAAAGAGTATGGTTTTGTGCCATGAAATGACTCAGAGAATTTTTTAAATTAAATGTGGGTGGCTCCATGCTTTAAATAACTTTTCTCTGTAAATTTTACACTTTTCCTAAATTTAGGTCTATCTAGCAATTTTTAGATAGACTTGAGGTAACTGAGGTCATTAGAAGAAATTCATCAAGCTTATAAATTCACTGTTACTCACTAATTTGTTTTATCAAAAAGCAGTTAGCTTATGAATATGTTGCCTTGAAATAAAAGCAAAGCTGTTAGAAACAGCCTGTATGTCCAACAGAAGAATGGGTAAAGACAATGTGGTATTTACATACAATGAAGTGCCACTCTGCTACAGAGGATAAACTTGAGTCATTTGTAGGAAAACAGGAGCACCTTGAGACCATAGTGTTAAGTGAATCAGACACACACACTTAAATATCACGATTTGTCTTACATGAAAAACTTAATACAGAGTCGGGCATGGTGGTGCACACCTGTAATCCCAGCACTCAGGAAGCTGAGGCAGGAGGATCGCCATGAGTTCATGTTCATCCAGGGATACAGAGTGAGTTCATAACCAAGCTGAACTGCATAGCTAAAGCCTATCTCAAAAAGACCAAAACAAAACAAAGAAAACCACCTTAATATATAAATAAAATTAAAATAAAAAGATAATAGGAAAAGAAAGAGAAAAGAAAAGTTATTGTTATCCAGTGTGGACATTGCATCTAAAAGTGTACCTTAAATTGGCTTTTATATGCTTTTTGGCCTACTAGTCTGATTGTTAATCTGTATATATGATAATTAGCCTTATAATGATTTATAAATAAATAAATCTGATACTGGCAAAATAAAGTGGGGAGGAAGGAGGCAAGGGGAAGATAAGAATTGAGATGTGTTGTGTACAGGTGCCAATTCCCTGCAATGAATGTAATCATTATGTACTGGGAACATAAACTAATAAAAATTAAAAAGAGAAAAGATTCAGGGAACTCAGAGGCCATCTCTAGCCACAACTTCAGTAAACTCTTCTAAGCTCCATTCTGCTTCAGTCAAGACCAGGTTGCAAGGGACCTGAAAACTGAAAGGCTTTTAGTGATAAATAGCAGGCTCAGTCTCCATGTTATAAGAACTCTTGTAAAATTTTGTATACTGGGTTATGAACTTTTTCACATAATAAGAGCCAGTCCTATTAATATATAAAACGAAATGAGTGGCTAACATGCTTTTCACAGAGTGGCCAGTGAAATGTGCCAAGCACGTAAGCTAGTGACTTTGATGAGGCAGTGAGAGAAGGGATGAGGTTGATTAGAACTAGGTGCAAAGCAGGTTAGACAATCACAAAATATATACAAAAATAAAACTCATCTGAGCAGTAAAGTGTGTGTGTTTGTGCATGCATGTATGCAGTGCTTGTGTGATTATGTTGCAGCTTTGTATGTTAATCATCTCTTAAAACATTAGTTTTCTGTGTAACTGATTAAAAGTAAGTTGAAAATATTTGAGACACTTCTAAATCATTTTTAATATCTCTTTTTACTCTTTACATAAGTTGATCTTTTTACTCTGCTATACTCAATGCTCTGTGATTTTTAAATTTTATCTATCAGCAACCCTAAAATTAATGACAAGCCCTGAATGCAAAAGGCCCCCATCAGTGAGGAGAACAATTCCATGGCCCAAACACTTACCAGAAATATCATGGCATATTGCTCATATAAGAGATGCCCCTTTGATGTAAGTGCCAAGGGTGTCACCATGGAGACCACATGATTCCAGTCACTTCCTAATGCTAAAGCACCTAATGTTCACATTTACACTAATTTCCACAGAACCTTGACCATACTTGACATTTTAAACTCTAATATGGCAGAATTTATTTAAAGGAAATGAATGATCCCTATATAATTTGTAAACTGAAGATACAAAATTTTGAAAATATGTCCAATAACCCATGCAAAATTTACAATATGAAGCAATGTTTTATTCATTTAAAAGTTCTTTCAGCATTATGACAGTATTATTTTCTATTTAACTTCAAATGCTTTTCTTTTAACTCAGATATCTCTGAGAAAGCACAGTCCTGCTGAATAAAAGCAGATTGGGTCACAGAGCATTAGCTGATAGCCACAGGATCTTGAAAACACAGGGGCTGGGAGAAGAAAGTGTTATTTAAGGACATGTCCAGAGCCTCTTATGTAGGTATACATTTTAAATCCTTGCACTATTCCATAGAACACAGGAGCTCATAAAAGCTACCCGTAGATCACACAGGTAAGCCAATGTGTTACAGCGCTTTTTAAAGACAAGTTAACTTCTAGTTTGCATAGCTGTATAGGGAAAGATAATTTAGGTGTTGTTTTCTTCACAAAAGGAAGTAGGAAAAACTAGTTTTAAGATGTTGATTCTCAATTTTTTAGATGTCTGCAGTGCAGTTCACTCTGTGGTCCATATAGTGCTTTAGTTCTCAGGGTAAAAGTTTTATGAGTCCATAAAAGTCCTAAACAAAATAAAGGGAAACCTTGATGACTGAAAGGAGAGAAGGTGTTTAAAGTTATTTTTTAAAAAATGAAGGAGCAGTTCTATCTCTGATGAGAACAACTAAGAAGCACAACCTGGACTGTCCTTTAGCCTTTTATTTCTGATGATGATTCACTCATTTCAGTCCTCTTTATCTCTGTGTGCTACAGTGGACTCAGTTGTAAGGGAGAGAATTGTGCTCTCCATTTGTATTATGTGACTGTCAAATTATTTCAGTGTGGACATCTTCTCTACCATACCACCAGTTAAAATGTTATTACATGGACACACGGCCTTCCCTTCTAAATGGGATGCTTGAGTCACTCAAATATTTAAGGCTTTATTCCACATGTCCATGTCCACCCCACCACAGGACCCACTGATCATCTTAAAACTGGGAAAATGGGAAATGGAGGTTCATTTTCTAAATTTCTGTTTTCTTCTTAATCTTACTGACTCACTAGGAAGTTTCTATCAAAATATTTTAAATATATACATTCTCTGTTTTCTACAGCCAAAATATAATTGAAAATACTTACTTGTGTTTTATACAAACACATACAAACACAAAAACATACAGAATCATATATCACCAATGAGTTAAAATTTGTATGAAGCTCTGAAAAATAATATGCAACTCTCTCATCACTGATACCAGTTTTGAGTATAGTACATTTTTAAAAAATAATATACTTCCAAATGTATGTTCTAAATAAGAATTAAGGATTCTTTCTGAATTATTTTTTATAATTTGGTCTGAAGCCAGTTTTTTCTAACCAATGAAAAAAAATCATGTAACATGTTTTCCTTTTACTCCCTTCCCGTGTTAGAACTGTTTATTGGCGTGTCACTTCCTGATCGCACTAATTGGCTGAGTACAGAGAACAGTCTGAGGAGCCAGATGTTGTTTACTCCCGCTCTTCCTGGGCCTCTGTCCCCATTACCCTCACCTGGAATACTTATAAAGCCAGGACTCTTTGTCCCCTTCACTGTACCCTTGTGCTATAAGGAATCTTAATCAGTGACACTGAAGAGTTGAGAAAACACAAAGAAAAAAAGGAATAATCAAGAAGCAACTAGATTCAGCAAGGCAGTGAAACCATGTAAATTTAAAAATGCAAGGAGTCGTCCCACAGTCCTCAAGGTGGCAAATTGTGTCTTAGTTTTGAAATGTATGCAAATTAACTTGCCACTTTCTCAGAACTATCAGCTTTGAATTGAACACTGATAAAATCCATTGAGACCAACTGTTTTCAGTTCTTTTTCTTATTTTTTTTTCCTAAACTGTCTGGTTAGGCTCTTGCCCACCCCCACAAAATTAATTTTGTCAGGTATTAATAAAAGTCGTTCAGGGTTTCATCAAATCACCTTGTATTGAGGAGTTAGGAGTGCACCACTGCAGAATAGTTCCTTTTATTGGTTGCTGACTTGAGGTATATTCTGTGGACCTCAGCTGCAGAACAAGTTAATTGTCACTGTGGGGAATGAAGTAATTATGCTATCTTTCAGGGACACCACTGTGTCACATTTAATACGAATTTGTTTAATCCCTAAAGTACCTCTGTAATGTCTCAAAAGTCCTTATTTTTAGAAGCCAGATCTCCACGTTAGTAACTTGCCCAAAGACAAGTGGACAAAGACAATAGAGCTAAAGTTGGTGCCTTTGGTCTATCTGAACTCCAATCACTATATGTATGTTTTTAGAAAGAAAGATACCTGTTACCAAGACCATGTAGGGTGCAAGGAAAGTGGCCAGTGAAGTCCCTCTACAACAGCAGTTCTGAAATTACGTTGCACAAAGTAATCCCCTGGGCAGCATGGTATTATTGCCGGTCCTTTGTTACACCCGTGGGGATTCCAAGAGCCTGAATTTTTAACAGGTATCCCAGATAATTCTGCAGTGGATTTCTACTTTGGGAATCATTTTATAAAGGTATTAATAGTAAAATTCTATCTATCCTTCCATCCATCCATTCTTATAGGTGTATATCTGGAGGAGTTTCTGTGTTGTTTTTTTTTCTTGAAGGAGAAAAAGTCGGCTGCTTTTACCACATGATGGTTGTTTTTGATAGTTTTATGCCAATTCTTTTATTCTCTGATTCCTTTTCTCTCTACTTTCTTCCTTCCAAGAAAACTGAAGAGTTGGTTATGCCTTTTTCAGATTAATTCAAGAAGTCTTTTATATTTAGAGTGCAGTCATTTTATGTGTCATTAAAGTTGTTTTCATTTTGATGGGACCAACATTTAAGACACATATCTATTAATGTTTTGAGGAACTTTTCTCTGACATTTTTAGTCATATACATTGACATTAATTAGGAAGCACAACTTATTTAAGAAGTGTGGCCTATACTGAAATCAGACATAAAAGCAGGTATCTTTGAGAATCCATGTCTTTGAAATAATAATAAATTGGGGAAAAATAGGAGTAGCAACACGTTTTTGTCACGAGACAAATTTTTAATTTACGAAATTAGATTTTTCCATAAGCTGGTACATTTTTCATGGGAAAGGGTTGTTGGTGACACTTACTAAAGTGCTGCAACATTTTGCTAATTTAAAAAAGGTCTGCTTTAGATCGATTGTGACCTTATCAATAGGATGATCTCATTCATCTCCTTTGGACTCTCTTGTCACAGGAGCAGCAATATCTCCCAGCTGCATCTCCTGTGATTGCAAAATTAACATTAAAGAGGGCTTCAGAATCAGTTTGTGGTAGAGTGAAGCATTTTGTGATCTTTCTTAGTTACTAGTTTTTAAAATGTGTAACATCTTTGTAATCATTCTTAATTTGTTTTTAAATCACAAACGCATGTCTCTGGTATTATCCACTCTTATTTTTTCCTGAAGACTAAGAGCAATTTAGTGACATTTAGAATTTGTGAGTCTTTTGCCCCGTACTTCTTCCTTCTTAGTGCACTAATTTTACTCATACGTATATTATTCTTTGTGTTCCAAACACTTTTCAAATGTCAGGAAACATAACAAAAGGTGAAATCTCTTACAGTTTTCTAGCATTTACTTTACCTAGGAAACTGTTTAGTAATTAAAAAAATAGTTTTATATCTTGAAATTACTTTAAAAATGAGAATCAGTTTTCAAAATGCATTCCGTATTCCATACTTACACCGATTTAAGGTATGTCAGTAATTAATGAATGTGAATTTCTTCTGTGGCTTTGGGAGTGTAGTTTTGGGTTTAAAGTCATTTTTTGCAGCAGGGCAGAAATTGCAGTACCTATTGTTCTTGAGCCTAATTTTATAGTTAATAATAACAATGAGAAGTCCATTTTCCTATAATCTTCTTCCCTTTCTGTTTTTCATGTTTATTAATTTTATCCAAACCATTTCAGCTTCCTAATAGTAGTTTAATTTTCCTTCATTTCTAGTCATCTGTAATCAAAACCATTTTTTCTCCATCTGCTATTTTTCACTCATCTCTCCTTTTAAATTTGCTTCCTCTCCTGTAGACTCACGAATATGCCATAGAATGTCAACTTTCTTTGACTAATTAGAAGGAGAAAAAGAATTCTCTACTTTGTAGATTGTCATTCTCCTTGCACACCAGTCTGAACAATTAAAATCAGCTGTCTTTGCCAACTAATGATTATTCAGATTGGATGTAGGACATTGAAATAACATTTTTTTTTTTAGCACCTCTGCACTATGTAATAGTGTTCCTCCATCAGCCTACAGGCCCATGAACTGATACATTGCATGATTCAACCTAATTTCTAAACTGATATTTATTAATGAGACAGTAGTGACCCCTTAAGCCATTGCTATTTTAAATTACTTTTGCATGGTTCAAACATGTGTCAGAAAAGTAGTTATTTAAATTGCCCATTTTGGTGAGATATATAAAATTTATTTTACACCTGCAATCATACCCTTATTTTATGCATAATTATTATTTACCTTTTCATTTAGGAATAATATATTAACTAAAATGCTCTTTTAAGAGAAATGTTTGTTCATAACTTAATTTCTTTGTTTTTAATACTCAAAAGTAACAAAAATATTTGAAAGCATCTTGTGTTTTAGAAACTTGTCAGCTAGTAACAGCAAGTTACAAAGAAGTGTGATGGAACATAATGAGAATTTATTGAATATCTACGGTGTATATAAACTTTCTAGGTCTTATGAGAAATAGAAAGCACTTTAGAGGGCTGGGGATTTAGCTCAGTGGCAAAGCGCCTGCCTGGCAAGCTCAAGGTCGTGAGTTCGGTTCCTGGTACCTGAGAAAGCACTTTAGAGTATGATCATTAGCAACATGGTAAGATACATGATTAAGTGTTAAAATAATCCTAGAGCACTCAATGTACTAGGGTTTTGGACAAAAGAGAAATCAGTACAAATTATTTTGGAGGATTTTTTTGTTATCAAAAGATGGAAACACCTTCAATATGCCATTCTTTCCAAAATCCTCCTATTGATTACATTCAGATAGTAAAAATATTTCAAAGATGATTTTAAGATTTCACAAGAGGGTAACCTAGAGAAATGTCCACACTGGAGCTGACTTGAAAGAAAAAGTAAAAAATCTGGTTTGGGATCTTGGAATCCCAAGGAAATCCTTGATTTCCACTAGAAGACCAGGTGGAGAGAGACCCCAGGTCTAGAAATGGAAACAGCATCATATAAAAGAGAACAAAACAACTGGAATTTTGGAGACCCATGTGCTCTCCCCAGCATCATCTATGTGGGTAAATTAGTCAGGCACCTTGGTGGTGTTTAAAAAAGTGTAAAAACTTCCATTTTCAAAAGTGTAAAATATAAACCTTAAAATTCCTTTAACATTGCATAAAGAAACATCTCAGAGTTTTCCATACATAAACAATTGTTGAACCCATGAAAGTACATAAAGGACAAGAAGTAGCCAGCATGATGTGACAGAAGGAGCACA
Organism: Chinchilla lanigera; assembly: GCF_000276665.1. Classification (NCBI taxonomy): domain Eukaryota; kingdom Metazoa; phylum Chordata; class Mammalia; order Rodentia; family Chinchillidae; genus Chinchilla; species Chinchilla lanigera. The sequence goes on from NW_004955418.1 coordinate 6,661,384, forward strand.
AACAGAGCAAGCAAGAATGGCTGCAGAAGTGACAGTTTATATCTCCTCTGACATCCTGTCCACTCTTGTGTCTGTCTGCATTGGAGCAGAATTTCTCAGAATGGTGTAATCGCAAATCCCTATATATATGAATTCTGTCTAATTGTTTAAATATGTATGCATCAGGAAATTCAAATTAATTTCTTGACTGTTCTAAGAAAAGCTGAACTTCTTTAGGCCAAATAACATTCACATATACAATATATTTACCCATAATGTGTGAATAAATATACCACTTGTGCTATTTAAATAGTTCCAATAGAGGCTGGGGATTTAGCTCAGTGGCACAATGCTTTCCTGGCAAGCGCAACGTCGTGGGTTCGATTCCCGGTACCAGAAAAAAACAAAACAAAACAACAACAACAAAAAAATAGTTCCAGTAACCTTGCTTTCATCTCTCATTATCTGGTATACGTCTACAAGGTTTAAAAACCTTCTTTAGTTATCTTAGTTGTCTGGTGATATATTAAAATAGCACAATCACACATTTTTGAGCCCAAAGAGGTCCTAAAATTTCTAATAATAGTTTCTTTCCAGTGTAACCCTTTAAAATGAAGTAATTAAGCTGGGCACAATGGCGCACATCTGTAAACCCAACACCAGAGGCTGAAGCAGGAGGATCACTGCAAGTTCAAGGCCAGCCTGGGCTATATAAGCAAGTTCAAGGCCTGCCAACAATACATGGCGAGACCCTTTCTCAAAAAAAAAGTATTTATACCAAAATACTCATCACTTCTTTGCCCAGTCTGCAAGTAATTAAGAGGTTTAATCCCTAGAAATGGTACAGGAGTGGTTTTAGTAATACTGGATACAGATGTGGAAAATTGCCAACATCTAAAGTGTCCACTTTAATTTCAAGAGTCTTAGCAGTGTCAAAAATAATCAATTTTTGCCAATCAAAGGACATAAAGTTAGAGAAAATCATTATAGGCAGATGCAAGGAGTAAATGCAAAAATGTTTGAAAGGACCTTCAATTAATTATTATGCTTCTATACTTGATATATATGTTCATACTTATGTAGTTTGTGGTTTTTTAGTGTGTGTTTTTATACTTGTGTGTTCTGAAAATTCAACTGAACTCTTTCAAAACTAGTTCTGTGCAAGTAAAAGTTGTTTGCTCTCATAAAATGCTGTATAGTGAATTTTAATTGCTACAATTGATCTATAAAAATTACTACCTTGGGCATTTTCTCTATCTTCTCCTTGCTGTGAATTTCCTAGGCAGCTTTCATCATTGCTGTGTATTTCAATGCAATGAACTGCCATTTTTGGTACAACTATGTACTAAATACTTCAATACATTATGTAAACCATACAAGAACTGTTTTTTACTTTTGCAAAGAGAAGTTGACACTTAAAGAGCTAAATAAAGTAAATTGTCTGGGACCACACAGTTAGTAGACAGCAGAGCCAGGATTCCAAGCCCATTTGTTTGACTGTCTCATATACCACTCTGTATTTGTTGGGCATCTGCTCAGAGCACCATGTTCATGCTAGGGATGTATAGATGAAAAAAGAAGAGACTTTTTCCCTGTCCTCATCATACTCAGTCTAGCCAACGAAGGATATTGTCTTTCCTACGTGGTCCATCTGGCAGTACCTGACTAGTACTTGCCAGAGGAGGTGCTTTCTCCCAGGATCTGGTGACTTCAGCTAAGCACTTGTTCTGCCAGAACTTGCAGCCTTTCTGTGCCAATGTGACTGTTGCTGAAAGCAAGCTACACATACATAAAATGTTTTAATTATTTTGACATCACTAAGTATATTCCAAGTCTTCTGGAATTCTTTCAGCAGAAGAATAGGAAAGAAATATTGCAATACACAAGAATTAAGCAGGAATATTACCCATATGCATTGAAATATGTTTATACAGTGTGAGTTGGAATTCTCAAGCACATCCAACCCTGAGCCTGAGCCAGTAATGAGACTTACTTTTCTCCAGCACCCTGTGACCTGCTGTCCAGCCAGTCCATTATAACAACAGCAGAAGCAACTGTGCTCAATGCATCACAGGATGACAGCCTGTCCAGTGTGTGCCTGCCATTTATTAGGACATTAGTGGCCAGCCGTCCTCCAGATGCCCAGCCGTGACTATCACACAAAGAAAACATTAGCTTTCTTGGATGTAGCTATTATAATTCGAAAATTAGTTTTGCCTTCATGGCTGCATCACATTTGGAATCTGTCTTTGATGTTGTTATTAGTTAGTGCTCATGGTGCTCATGAAAACTGTCACATATTAATCACATCCATCATGTGATTCTTAATTTGCTCTATTATGACAAATGGATTTAGACACAAACTTGCAATTACCTATTTTGAGGTTAATAGCAGATTTGGGGTTATAATTGGTTCCCAAATATTCAATTTAGAGAAATTATTTCTTACCCTGCTCTAAAACATGTTCTAAATGAACGAATTGTATTTTTTATACTATCACTGAAAAATTGGGCCAGATGAGACCATATGAGACATTTGAACATAGTAATACACCCAGAGTTTTTAATAAAACAGAATATTGGTATTTTCTGGAGGCTTTTCTGCTCTTTGCCATTAACTCATTTATTTACCCCATTCTTATCTAATCTCAAATTGTTCTAAAATATTTTATGCATTCTCTTTTTATGTGGAATGTTACATAGTGATTATTTTCAAAATGTTACCAGTCTTAGTAACCTGCAATTAAACTTTTGATCGAATGGCGAGAAAGGCATATGTAAATGTTGTAATAAACGTATTTTTATTTTTCTCCAGTCTCTTCGTTAAGTATTACGTATTTAAAATGACTGCATATCCAAAATTATGTCAGAAATTTTCTTCCAAATGAGCAGAAGGGTCTTTGTTAGGTCCTCTCTGATTACAGCAACTTCTGTCTTCTCTCATAAGGTCTGTATAATTTGATGTCGGTTTTATGTTACAACTATCTCTCACTTACATATGAATTCCTGTACAACCGAGTACTACTGATACTATATTCTATTATGGAAAAATCATCTCACAAACCGTAGTACCAGGAAATCATGGGCATATGGACTGTCAGTCAACATAGTAATTACAGAAAATTGTAAGAGATGGGACGATGGAACTTAGAGGTGGGACACACTGAGGAATCAGCTGGTTTAGAAGTTCTGTAGCATGGAGCCGAAGAGCCTAACTTGGGAGACAGTCAAACTGGATTTAAATCATATTTCAGCTACTTACTATTGGACAGCAAACACAGCACTTGTATCATTTTCCTTACCAGGAAAATTAGAATATCTATCTTACAGATTTGTAAGGATTATATAAGTAATTTTAAAAAATGCTTAGCACATTGCTTGGTGTTAATATTATTATCTTGACCATCTAGTCTGTGCTCTTATCCAAAAAGGAAATTCATTCCACATGGTTTAGAGCATGATTGTTCAGCCCATACTTAGAACTTTTTCATTTGAGAAGTCACTGTTACTCTCCCAAGTGTTTTTGTCCCATTTTTGAATAGTTCTAAGAATGAAAATTCAAGTCGTCTTCTTTGTGACTTCTATAATTTGGAGCCAGTCCTGTTCATTAAAATAAATGATGTTTTGTGTAAAAAAAGTTTCAAGTGTTTGAAATATCTTGTCCATCTTCTAAATCTATTCTTAAGGCTAATGATCCCAGGTCCCTTAATGTTCATTACAACATTGTTTACAGGTCCTTTACCTTTCTACCTGCTCTAAATTGGATGTCTGTTTTAAAATATAGTACCAGCATATAACTCGGTATTATTTGACCAGTGTAACATACTGCATTTCTTCCTCTACTCTTTGCTTTGTTTTTCACAGTACTGGGAATGGAACTTGTGGGCTTCTCATTCTGCTATCTCCTCAGCCCAATTTTGTATGTTTGTTTTGAGGCAGGGTCTCACTGAATTGCTCATGTTGGCCTTGAACTTGTAATCCTTCTGGCTTAGCCTTCAGAGTAGGTGGGTTTATAAAGATGCACATTCCAGCTTGTTTTAGATAGTAATAGTCTCACAGTCTTAAGTTTGTTTAGGTTTTCTGTGCCTGTACATTGGCAGGAAGACAGTGTGGAGATCACTTGTGCTCTTAGATGCTTGCAGTTCAGCAAAAATCCTTAAGATCTTTTCATACTAACTGTGAAAATGCATCAAAGCATTTTTAGTACTATTGAGTTTTTATCCCCAGTGCAAGACTTTATATAGTTAAGTGCCATCGTACACTGGGCGACATAGTAATGAGAAATGGGTTTAAGTTGGAAGATGTTTTTTACATTGTTCACTAGTTTTTTGAAGTGCCTATCTTAGTGTTATGCACTAAATAGATGCTTTGTCTTTATTGATTATTAAATATTCAGAGAGTTGGGTTGTAAGGTTGTAATGGGTGTTCATTCTTAGAACACCCATTGAGTGTTTGCTATCTTTAGCACTTTTTGGGTAAGTATTGCTTCTTTGCTGTATTTCATAACATTAAGTTTGTTCTATAAAGAGAGGTCCTATAAATTGCTTAAGCTCACATGGCTATTTCACGATAGAAAGAAAGGTGGACAGGTATTGAGTCTCGCATACTTAGGTGGTGGGTTTGATTTGAAAGCCACAGTTGTGACATTGAAGGGTGTTCCCAAGGGAATGGCACAGACAGCTGTATGGGTTAAAAACATGGCTGTGGCTACTGTGTAGAGAGGAGGAAAATAGCTAGAGTGCAGGCAAGGAGGGTTCCTCGAGGCTGTCAGAGCCTAAGCAAGAGGTGGTCGAGCCAGGCAGAAGAGCACCAGAGCAGTGCATGTTTCAGGGTCTGTTCTAAGTTTAATTCTGCGAAGTCTAGTGATTGATTGAATCTATACGTTCAAGGAAAGCAAGGATTCTAAGTGACTGCAAGGTTTTTATTCAGTCATAAGATGATAATTACAATGCAAAGCACAAATGAGTTAAAAAGACCTAATTACTTATATAATTACAATAAGTTAGTGCTCAGAAAAGTTAAGTAAATAACTAACTGAATATATATGTGTGTATATGTTGAAGTTAAAAGAAGAAACTACTTTCAAAAGTTTTATTTCTCTATTGCCTCATGTTTTTAAGAAAAATTATATGGGATTATGCCCTTAAAAATGGGTCTTTTTCTTTTTAACTGTAGTGTCTGGAGAGATTTTTCTCGCTGTAGAAGAAAATGCCTTTTCCCATGAGAAAGTTGGCAGACAGCAATTCACATTTGTTCCTTTATGTTTCCAAGGCTGTATAGTCTTTTCAGATATATTTCTATGAGATTAAATCATGGGTACATGTGTTTAAATGCATCTGTTCTGCTCTGAGTATGTTTAACATGTCTAAGTGCAAAAAAGACTAGAACTAAAAGGATGTAGGCGAGAATTAGTGGGGAGTCGTAGAATTTTATCTATGAGGAAAATTGGAGGTAATGGAGCCCTAGATACTGTCAGTCTAGTATTGTCTTGTTGCCATGATTTTTCTCAAATCTCTCTTATAAAAGTTTGCTCTTTAGAAAGGATCTATGGGGAAAAAAAGTCAAATTATAATTTAAGAAAGTAGAAGCATCCACTTCATTGGTAGAATTGACCATACCAGAAAAGTATAGTGTATCAGTAGAACTTCACTTTCTAGCAATCAGTAGGTTATACAGGTGAGGAAGGAAGGATACCCTGGTGAAAATAGATACCCTGGTGAGAAACAGTACACAACAAGGTCAGCTAAACTGAAATAAAGATAAATGAGATCCAGTAAGCACCCAGGAACCTAGAGGCCAGGATGAGACAAAGTTACCAAGTGGAGTACTAAGCATATTCTATACACACCAAATAAATCTGGGAACCTTACAACCCAGACAAACCTCACAACCTGTCACCTGGCAGAATTTCAGGTCCGTCCATAGGTGAAAAGGAATAAACTGGCATTTCATCTTTAGAGCTAAAACCAAAATCAATACACAAGAAACAGAGACCTTGAAATTGCCACCCGTAGAAATACCAAGGCAGTAACCATTGTACTCCTCCAGGTCCTGACTGTCAGCCATCATCTTCTGATAAGCTCATGTAAAAGATCATCTACGTGTGACAAGAAGCTGGATCTAGAGTTTTGTGAGAGAACGAACTGAGCAAAAGTAATATATTTTTCATAATAGAGGAGCTATTAGAATATCTCATAGGCACTTTTCTTTTAAGTTAATGAATTTTAAATAGGTTATACATTTATATTGCTCAAACTATAAAAATATGAAAAAGTATATGGAGAAAAGCCACCCTCCCAGTTCTGTCATGGATCTGCCCAGTACCCTTTACTAGCTAAGCATTGTTCATATTTATCCTAGCATTAATTTTTTTTGCATATCCAAGCCAAACAAATACAATATTTTTATTTTCTGTCATTTTTTTTTCTTTTACAAAAGAATATACACACTGTTTTACAACTTTGTTGTTTTCGTTAAATCACTATAAGAAATTCCTCAATAGAACCATATCAAGTCCAAAACTAAAAGTTCAAAACTTTCTAGATAAATACTTGCAATTCAAGATGGATATTAAAATTAAGACTGCTAGAATTTTGGACACCATGGTTAGAATGCCATTATATAAATACATTCTTTTGTCTAGAGTTGTAGCAGATGGGGTCCTAACACTATACTTAGCATATCTGAAAGTATTGAGGGATTGACATTAACCATTCTGATTCTTTATTTGCCGATTAGACAGAGGTGGAATGGCCAAATTTTAAGGCAAATTCTAATCCTAAAACTAATAGTACTATATGGCAGTATAAAATCTGTTTTCAGGAATTGGAATAAGTCTGTCAGATTATCGTTACAGAAGTATATATTATAGCAACTGCTTCTAAAAAGTAAATATTTTTTAAAGTGGGTGATGTGTAACTTGTGAAAATTTTAGATATTCTAAATCGCAAAGAATGGCATATAAACATCAATACGTCTTAATTTTAAAAATAAATGGTTACATTGCTCTTGGCCTTTTTGGCTAAGATCAAGTGTAAAAATAAATGCTTTCAAGGACAGTCGAAGTCCCCAGTTATTTCTTCTTTCAAAAGTAACTACCTCACTGATTTGGGGAATTATTTCCTTTTGCTTTATCTCTGTGTTTTTGTAAACAACGTGTATCATTCCTTTGCGGGTTCCAAAATTTTATATAAGTAGTATATCATTCTGTATATTCTCCCACAGCTTCCTTTTTTGTTGTCCAACATTATGCTCTTGAAATATATCCACATTGATATATGTGATCCTAATTTATTTATTTTTGCCCTCAGATATTATACTACTATACATTATACCTGCTTAATTTTCCATTCTCCATTGGTAGACAATAAGGTTGTTTTTTGTTATGTTACCAATAGCATTATGATGAAAATTCTTTTATGTATCTCCCTATATCTAAGAGCAAATGCGGGAGTAAATCTTCCATTTTACTATATATTGCCAATTTTCCCACCAAAGTAAATTTTGTTAATTTATACTCCCATCAGGTAAAAGACTTCTCATTGTACATCCTTGGCTGTGCTTGGTATGCTAGATATTTGGAGGTCTGCCAGTCAGTTTGGTGTGAAATGGTATCAGTTCATGGTTTTAATTAATACTTACTTGATTTTTGATAAGCTAAAGCATTTTAGATGTGTTTATTGAATGTTCAACTTGCACTGTATTTTAGATTGCCAGTGTATTTGCTTTTTTTTTGGTCTTTTTGAGACAGGGTCTTGCTATGCAGTTCAGGCTGGCCTTGAAGTCACTTTTTAGCCCAAGCTGGTCTCAAACTCATAATAATCCTTCTGCCTTAGCCTCTGGAGTGCTGAGATTATAGGCGTGTGCCACCACGCCTGTCTGCTTATTTCTGTTTAAAAGATTGCTTTTTTTTTTTTTTTTTATTGATTTGTAGTCATTCTTAGGTGCTAATCTTTTGTCGGTTTTATGTTTTGTAAGTATCTTCTCTAAATCCAGAGCTTTACTTTTATTCTTTTTGCTGTGTTCATGAACAGATTTTTCATTTTAATGTAGGAAAAGTTATCTCTGGCTTTATTTTGTTCCTTCTATTTTGCCTTTTGAGGCCTTTGTCCAAAATTTATAAAGACAATTTTCTCATCCAGTTTCAGTTTGCATTGTATTAGATCTTCTGTTCACATGTACCCTGTAGCCTATTTAGAAGTGTGAGTATCTGCTTATTGAGTACTCCAGTCTTTTTTTCTGTCATTTATTTGAATGAACAAGAAAGACATTCTGGATCATGTAATGTTCTTGTCACAGTTAATACCCTAACCAGAATGTGCACATCTGTTTCAAGATGGCTGTTCTTTCTCAAAATATTTGAAAAAAATTTTTTTAAATTATATGCAGTACCTGCTATACATTATGTAACAACTACCATCATTGGCGAATGTTTTCTACTTAGGGCAGATTTGATTTTGGGGAAAGATTAAAGCTTTAGAATATACTTGCTGATGAAATTAGAGACTAACTTTTAGTTTAATTTTGAAAGGAGATATAACTGTAAACTGTCAAAATGGCTTTTCTTATAAAGTTTAAGTTATGTTCAGAATGAACATAAAGTGATTCTGAAGGCAAGGATATAGGGGAAATTCAAAAACTACTTTGAAATAGCATGGTTTTAATGTACATAAGGTTGGGCTGGGGATACAGCTCAGTGGCACAAGCACCTGCCTGACAAGTGCAAGATCCTGAGTTCGATTCCTGGTACAAAACAAAAAACTTACTAACGTACATAAGGGCATACAACCTCCATTATATTGAATTAAATTCTGAGTGATAAATGCAAAGTAGGCAAATGTATAAAACATATGGTAAGAGGGCATGAAGGGAGGATCTGACTTTTGAGAGAAGTCAAGGAAGGCTACATAGTGAAGTCTTTTGAACGGAACATGGGAGGGTGAATAGAAATTAATCATATGAGGGGCATAATATACACAGCATAGGCAAATGCACTAAAGGACAAAGTTAGCATCAATATGCAAGGCACCTTCAAGATAGGAGATCTATTTATCTTTAAATCCAGAGCTTTTTTTTATGACAGCTCTTATTTTATCAGAAGTGCTATATTTGGTGATCATAGCTTGGTTCTCACAACCAAATATGACTACAAAAATGTTTTCAGCATGAAAGCACTATGATGAGATTTATATTTTTCAGTAAGAATTATCGTGGAAACAGAAGTATTGGCAAACGTTTTCTATAGAGAGGCAGATAGTAATTTTTAAAATTTTATGAGCTATACACTCTCCTAGTGCGCTATGGTACAGAAGCAGCCATACATAAATGTGTAAATGAGCAGGGCATTTTTTGCTCTGATTAAACTTGTATAGCAAAAGCTACAGGCTGCTTTGACCCTGCACCATCATTTTTCCAACCACTGCAGTAGAGAATAGATAGAAGATGCTTTAGAGATTGGAGGGTTAGCTAGAATAATTGTATTACCTTAAGAGGAAAAAGATGCTGTTCCAAACCAGGTCTGTGGAAATAGGGCTAAAGAGAAAGGGATGGTTGAGGACAGTGTTGCAGAAGTGCGCTGGGCGACCCTGCTCCAGAATGGGTGGTGGGCTGGTGGTGAGGGGAAAGAAGACCCAGGCCAAGCAAAGGGTGGTTGGTGATGGTTTTAATGAAGGTAGTAAAGGCAAGAAGAAATGTATGCAGTTGTTTGTTTGCCTTTTTTTTTTTTTTTTTTAAGCGGGGCTTGGTATAAGGGAAGGGGGCTGAGTGAAGGACCTGGGAGACCAGAATATATTTCACTTCTGGACTGCTTAATTAAAAGGGTTCATATGGAAATTGACATTTAATGTATGGCTCTAAAGATTAGGAGACTCTAAGTCTCAAAGCATTGGTTGATTGAAGCCCACATGATGCAGAGAGCATCAGTTAGGACGAGTGTCACACAATAGGAGACAACCAGTGACACATCCCCCTTCCATGTCAGTGATGTTGAAGACAAGAAGAGCTAGCAAGAAAATGTAACTACCCAGAGAAATACCCCAGACCCACAGTTTAAAGAGAGGTTTCATTTGGTTCACACTTTCATGGCATGGTCCATTATTGACTGGGCCCAAGGAAGAAATACAGTGGCAGAAGGACATGGCCCAACAAAATGGCTTAATTCATAGTAGCCAGGAAGAGACACAGCACAAGGAAACAGTGCCAGAAGGAAGGGGTGAGACCCCAAGGCCATGCTTCCGTTATCTATCCAGACATACCCAGAAATGTGTCCCACCAATATTCTGGGGAGATCTCAATGTCAGTCAAGTTGACCCTTCTTCTTAACTGCCACAGTTGGCATCAGGAGTAGTTTATAGGTAGGAATTTTCAGGTCAAATTTGGTGACTGGAAAAGAGCCTTTGATTTTAGCAGAGATTACACATGGAGGCATACAGGAGTTTCACAAAAGGCTATGGGAGCAACCTCTGTGGTGTCTTGAATGATTGTCTCCTTTCCACCTCTGCTCTGAACTCTTAAGAGGACAAATTTCTGGTTTTAGGACCTTACATAATTTTGGGGACCACGGTGGTGGAGAAGGGTCAAATGAATGGTAGGCTCTATAGAGACAATCATGGGGCTCAGCAGATTTGTTTGGTTGCCTGTGTCCAGATTTTGCTTGCTGTTCATCCCTGTTCCAAGACAGAGAAGCCCCACAGAGGAACACCTGTGCCTCTGGCCTTCTGTGGACAGTTACATTACTGCACCTTTGAGTGGCAGTGGACCCTACCATGTGCACTTGAAAGCTAATAGTCAGATCTGCCAAGGGCCAGTAGTTCAACGACAGAACTTCAGTCATGACAGGCACTGAACGAAATCCACAGATTCTGTGTCTGTCTTCCAACAGCTGAAAAAATTTAGTGATAGACTGTCACATGAGCCCTCTTGGGAAAGGGGAACACATAAGGTGCTGAATTAGTTTCTTTTTGAATTCTTTAGTCCTCTTGGTGCTGAAAGGTTTTTGTTATCTTTTGAAATGTGAGTGCTAATTTGAAGTCAGTAAAGAGTTTCTCTTTCTATATCTCTAACATGGAATCGAGATTACATCAGTTAATGGAACTAAAATACTCTGGGGAAGCATCCCAAACCTATTTGATGTTCCCAAGTGTTAAAATTTGCATTAGGACTTTTACATTAGCTAAGGTGTCTATAAAAATACATGCTTGTAGACAGGTCCCCTGTGGCTTCACACTGGAGGAAACGCTGGAGCATCCATCATTCTAGCCAAGGGCTGGAAGAGCTTTCATGCCTGCAGATACTCCTGTTATAGAACTCAGCTGGTATTCTGTGGTAGTCATTTGTAGAGTTTAGTTATGATTTTGTAGACTAGTATAAAGATACCATTGATTTTTAACTGTTGTCATTTAAGATGTATTGATAGGGACTCCTGGAATATACAGAAAAGAGTCTTTAGGATGAGTGGTTTATTTTGTCGCCTGATTAAATGCCATGGCTTTTCCACATTGTTTCATCCTCTAGATCTCCGCATTCAGGCACACATATTGCCAAACTCTTCTCTTTGGCATACAATCACAGAAAAATATTTTTTATTTTTATTTCATTAAACAATAATTTTGTTTGATACAGAGTTTAGATTCATATCTTATGTGAACTCTTCTCTGTCAGTAGTCTTGCTGTTTGTTCGCAAATGTTTAGTAAAGTACATTTTTTCTTTCATAGATTAGATGCTAGAAGCTGTGTTACTTAGCATAGGCTGCATATTAGAATCACCTAGAAGTATTTATATATACTGATACCCAGTCCTCCCTTAAAATTAATTGAGTGACATTCTCTGATGTTAAGAGTTGGGTTTTCCATATTTCTTTCTCTTTGTTTAGTATTTATTTATCTGTTTGGTTATTTTAATAAATATTTACTAAAAGCCTACTGTACTCCCAGGCACTAGCTGAGTACTGTACATATAATACTGAAAAATACCAAATTGACACATCTTTCCCTCAATAGACAAAGAAGACTATTACCAAACAGAAACAAGCAGGTAATAGAACAAAACTTTCTTTTCAATGGACTAAAAGAAACTATTAGTATAAATGAAACAAATTTGCATATAAATTGAAAGACTTTGGAACAACAGAAGAATTTGGGGAACTCTTTGAAATTCTCCATATTATCTATTTCTCACTCTTCTTTTTTGCTCTTTATTTGTATGTGTGCATATTCTGAGTTTCTCATGTAAGAGAAATCATGCAGTATTTAAGCATATGTGTCTGACTTCTTTAAAAATTACCCATCTTACTCTAATGTGCAAGCAGATTTGAGAACGTGTACTTTGAAAGTAATTGTGTGTTTCCCTAGTTCAAAACCCTTTCTCTACAGAAAACAGCTTAACTCCTTTGCAAGACATTTAATGTTCTCCCAGAATAACTTCACTCCTCTTCGAGATAAGTTCATGGTATTTTCTTGTATATATCCACCCTCCAACTACATGTTCTCAGAGTTCTGAGTCCCGTCTCTGTATGTTAGCACACACTTGAGGACGAGACCCTATCCTTGCTCATTAAAACTTTACCTTTTCTAAATGTATCCTGTGAGCATCACTGCATTACTTCAGCCCTCCTTGATTCTCCCATGCAGTGTTTGCTTCTGTCTATACCTTGCCCCCTCATCACATTGTGTATGTTCTATGTCTCATATAGTTGTACTTGTCTTTATATCCTTTTTCTTCAAACGTAAATGAGTTACTTAAAGGCTTGGATCCATGTCTTGGTAGTCATTGTGTTATTTTGCACTGCCTGAAGCATGAGTATTCAACATTTGCTTTTTAAAAAAAAAAAACGAAAAAAAAATAACGAAATAACAACAATGAAGACAAAAACAAAACAATACAAAAACAATAAAAATGATAGAGAATTTCAAAACAAGGTGATAGGAATTAGCAATGGTTGTTATATTACATATTGTTATCTTCAGTGAAGTTGCTCAGATTACCAGATGTAAGAATGCAAGATTGATCAAACAATTAAAGACAATAACAAGTAATTTAAAAAAATTAGAAATGATACAATTCATTATATGAGGAGCAAAAATGTGGGTTCTAGAACCAGCTGGGTTTAAATGATAGCTCTCATTTAGTAGCCTTGTGACCTTAAACAAGTTACTTAATGCTTCTAGTTCTCGATTTCATTATCAATCAAATGGGAATGATACTATTTCCTACTTCAGAGGCATGTGAGAATTAATTCGCATACTATTCATAAAGTAGCTAATATGCTACCTAATGTATACTATGCAGTACATAAGTATTTGCTGCTATCATTTGTGTTACATTTTAGCGAATTTCTATCTGGGTTGAGCTACAAGTACTGTCTGTGACAGGGATGGAGCATGAAACAGGTAAAATATAGTTAACAAGGTTTGCATCATCTGATGATCTAGGTCAGTAGTGCCCTCCTGCCTTTCTCTTCCAGGATCTTAATGGCTGACATTGTAGAAGTTGGAATCAGAGTAGGATTTGAAAGACGTGGGAATCAGAGTAGACTTTGAAAGACAAAGGATTCTGTCTTTGAAAGAATATGCTGTAGCAAGGAAGTGAAAATGCTTATGATATGTGAATAGAATTTGATATAATTTTATATGATTAATAATAGGAAATACTGGAAACTCAGTGATCCCCCAAAGTTTGACATGAAATGATGAGGATTTGCAAAAGAGTAGAAGGCTCTGAATTTCCTACTGTAATAAAATGGCATATCCTATAGGATAATACCTGCGCTGTCATACATACTTAGTAACTATAAACTGTTACTGATACCACAAGATGATGATGATTATTAATTATCCATGACTCATTCATCAGTAGGAGAAAATCTACTTCCAGGGCATATTTAAGAACACTGATTGGTATGCTGCACTAAAATTTAGGTTAAATTCTGTTCGATCCAATTGCAGATAATAATGCTATCTTGATATTTGATCCTGAGAATTTCAACATCATAAGAAATAAGGTTTTAGGTCCTAGAAACACAATGTTATTAATAATTGGGATTATATTCAACTGACTTTAAAATAATTATTTCATATTTAATGTATGTAAATATTTTTAAAATCATAGGTGCAATAATGACCACAAAATAAAGAAGAACCACTATTGTGGAGGTATAAAACTGAAACAGATGGCTGTTTCTGGAAGATATGTTTATGGTAATATAACATATGCATAGCATATGGAGGAAGTCAGGTTGGACGCCCTCTGGAGATTAGACTAATATATCACCACTAAATAGGTGTAAATTGCAATGCCTTAGTAACCTGCTATCTCTCTTACCAATTAATAGAGCTTTTCAATAGCAAAAGTGAAAGTATTTTTAATGGTAAAAATCATTTAGACATGTATTTACATAGAATTTATTTATTTTTACCCTTAGCATTTAAAGATCCTGCCACTACTTCTGACTGCCATTTGTTAAGACTGATGTGGCTAAGAGACAGATAAGTGACTAATGGCCCTTTTCACCCTAGGTATGCAGAAACTGGTGACTTTGATGCCTAGAGCCATGTTTTCCCACATAGTTTTCGTCAGTGTGAGCGCCCCATTTCTTGATTACTGATAAGCAGATTGATCTCAGCTTCTGTGTTTTCCCAGATTTTTTTTTTTTTAGTAGCTTGCCTGCATCATTTTGAATGGTACTTCACTGGGTTCTTTAAAGCATTTCTAACACTCATCCGGCTTATGTTAATCCCATTTCAGGTCACCATAAAGCAGTTGTTTTCATGTCTAATCGGCAGGCTTGCGTAATCCACAAGAAGCCTGTTGTCAAGTGCACTTCTGCTGGTAAATTTGCTGCATTCTGGGATTGTGTTTCTCCTCTCTTATTATTTGCTATTATCTAAAGCATTACTCACATGTGATGTTGATGAAATTGTGCACATAATCAGATGTGATCAGTTCAGGTCTCTAGCCGTGTACTAGAAGTTTGGACATTCGTCACTTTGATCTTGACCTTGTTGCTACAGTGTGTGCACACCCTGTCTGTGGACTCAAAGGTCATGCTGGCCTTCTTGATTTGATTTTCTACTCTGTCAGTCACCACACCATTAAGCAGAGTGCTGCCAGTGACCCTTGTAATCTCAATATTGCCAGCGAGAGGTGTGTAGGGTTCTGCTGATGGGGGCAACTACGTGATCTCATGCTGTAATTCAATTGTGTGTATTTATTGCACACCTAATGTTTGCCAAAAATTCTCAAGATGCCACAAAATAGAAAGAAATAAGGCACAGTTTCTACCTTCAGGGTGCTTATAGTATTATTGTATAATGATAAAAGCCCATGTAATGATTAAAAGGGGCAGACACTAAGTGCTGTTGGAGGTCAAAGTAAGCTTATCAGCATTCGACCGCTGGACTCATCCTACAAAAGGGTCTATAATCTTGGCCTGTCTTTCTGTGTGTGCTTTATCGAAGCTCCCACATTAGCCTACAGCAGCAGCCCTTGAATGAGTCTCACAGGCTTTTAATGATATTCAGTTTTGTTAAGTGGACTTTCCCAGAGGACTAAAAATCACAGTCTAACACTGGCTTCACAATCCTTTATTCTACTCTCAGAGAATCACCACACACAATAGACTAAATAAGATTGGGCTGATTTGCATCCCTGCCTCACCAGTTGGTAACTGAGCACCTCAGCCTGTTTATGCTCAGATGACTACTGGATGTTTCACATATATTGTATAATATGTTTTTGTCACTAATTCACCACCTTTTATGATTATATATGAGACTAGGGATTTGTACTTAATAGTAGGATTTACTCATTCATTGCACAAATATGTTCCTGACTTTATTTAAATTTAAGAAATATTTTCTTTTGCTGACACTGGTCTTTTTTTCTCATCCGTTTTCATACACATAATTACTTTCAGT
The DNA here is from genome assembly GCF_000276665.1 of Chinchilla lanigera. NCBI lineage: Eukaryota > Metazoa > Chordata > Mammalia > Rodentia > Chinchillidae > Chinchilla > Chinchilla lanigera. Next base: position 6,677,275 of record NW_004955418.1, read on the forward strand.
GATGAATTGTTTAATCTGATTTTTAGTTTCTTTCATATTACTAGTTAAACACGTCTTAGGTTGCTTCAGCTAATTCACAGTCAGTGCAAAAATAAAATGTGATCATCTTTTTCTCTTGTAACTTACAACCAGAAGAGTTCACCATGGCAAATATTTAGCAAAGTGGTCTTGCCATCCAGCCTCGTATTTACACGTGGGATTTACTGATGCAATGTTAGGTCAAAAGTCAACATAAAACACGAATAGAGATTCTGATGTCTTGGCCCTTGGAAATCTTTTCAGAAAATTTCACAAGCAGATCACTGCACTATGAAAATAATGGGCTGCTTAGCACATCTCCAGTCTTCACCTACATAGGGGCCTTTGTGTAACACATCAGTCATTCTTCCAAGGTAGCATCATCAGTAGTTTTGAATTCAAGAAAAGTAGGACAAAGGAATACTTGTTAGATCTGCCAAAGTGGAAGGTGACAAAAGAGGAAAAAGAAAAATTAGCCAGAAGGCAAAAGAAAAGTAGCAAACTTAAGAGGATTCTCAGCCTTTGGGAATAATTTTAGAGGAAATACATATTGACTTAACTGACTTACAAGCTTCTTTGACCTCATTCAACAACAAGTTGAAAAATTTTGCTGCATAAAACGGTAAAATTAAGGAGAAAATTGATACTCTGTCTTTTTTGGCTATTTAGAACTTTAAAGATTTAAGGGTGTACAATAGACAGTTGTATAAACATTAAAGAAATGGGTACCTTGGTGAGAGATTATTAACTACTGCCTTTGAAAAGCAAGTTCTTTTCCAATCTCATGCAATATTGCAATTGAATACAAACTGAAAAGAAATTATCAATGCAATAGAAAAGTGGTTACCATAGTCACCATAATAACATAAATAAAAAAGATTTCTTTGAAGCAGATGGCATACAGCGAAGTGGCCAATACTGAATTACAGTATTATTAATATATGGGTGTTGATAATATAACTGTTATGAGTTAAGGGAATTTTCAGTGGAGTTTTTCTGTATGCTTGACCTACAGCCTCACTCGCATTCTTCAGGATTTCTTGAGCTTGCAAACAGTTCTCCTAAATGATTAGCAGGTAGCATGCAATTCCCTGTCTCCCCGCAACACACTGTCAGATTACTGTAGTAATGCAATCTTAATGTACTCTCCATTGCTTTCCTGTTCTATCTGATTTGTGAAAAGAGATCTTGTGAATCTACAGGACAAACTGGCGCTGACATTTCTATTCAGATGTGTTGCCTAACATTCCTGTTTGGCTTAGTAAATGCAAAATAGCCCAGTATGGCAGCTCATGTGTTTACATCTTGCAAAACTGTTAAAGAAGAAAATCACCTTATTCTATTTGGTGTATTATTTTACTTTACTCTTACTACTAGAATACTAGAATGTTACATGTTTTTAAGGCAGACCATGAAAGCATGCTTACCTTTCTTAAAGATTCCTGAGCATCACTGTAAAAAGTCTTCTGTTACCCCTTACTACTGACTACTTTCTTAAAAACAATGTTAAACACAGTATTTTGAGGTGAACTACACCCATATACGTAAATACCTCTTTTGTTATTCTAGAAAACTAAGACAAATCAATAATATTTATATACTTTGCTGTAGGGTCTTCCCAATGTAAAAAGGCCAGCAGTCACTTTCAAATCATTTCCTAAGGAGTCTTTATTCTCTAAGGCTACTATCCACACATAAAAACCAATGAGTCTGATCTAGGCAAACTTCACATCTTCAGTAAAGAAATAGACATTTAATATATAAAAATGCCACTTTTTTATTTAAATGGCACCTTGTATGTATAAAGTAAAGGAAACTGAAACAGGTCATCGTGTTGATCCTCCTGACCATTTCTTTCTTTAGACAAATGGCAGCAATAACCTCCTTAGAACCGCTCATTTCATCGTCTGCCTGAAATGAAGCCCACATTACCAGAACACTAATTTCATTTCAAACTTCAGAATACTGTGTTTTGGACCAACATTTGACAACTGTGCTTTTAACATTTTGTATACTTTACAGAGTACATTAATGCACATGACAGAGTTTACATAAATAGACCAGTTGCTCAAAATAAGTTACCATACATTTACAAGAAACATAATACATAGTGAGTATACACAGGATAGCTAACATAGTTGTACTACTGATTTCTATTGCTTTATTGAAAAGAACAGTTAATGTTTAGTTGTTTGACCAATCTTATATGTCTGTGTTTATCTGGGTAACCAATTTGAAGATGTAATACAACATGTAATATAACAACCATTGTTATATGTAATACAACAACCATTGTTAATTTCCTATCACCGTGTCTGAAATTCTGTATTGCTTATATTGTTTTTGTGTTATGTTGTAAATATATGTGTGTTTGTTAGTATGTTTTCTGTTCTTTTATCTTTAAAATAAAAAAAAAAAAATTTAAAAAGTAAAAGAAAAAAGAAAGCTTACCTCTTAGGACCTCCTGAGGTCAAGGGAGTATCTGAAAGGCAGCTTAGCAATTGATGGGATTCACTCTTCACCCCACCTGGCAAAGATCTGATAACCAGAGCCAGTCTGCTAAATACAGTGCCTAATGAAAGGACCAGAAAAGAGTGAAATTAAGAAAACAAGATGGGAGGAGAAAACCAAACTTTAAAATTGGGATTCAAAGTTTAAATGAGCTTTTCAATAATTGTAAGCATAGTAATTTTGATCACAGTATCATGTCTTCTTGTTCTGTCATATTAACTATTTTGAAATCAAGAAAAGTTTCATGTAATGCATTGAATGACAGTCAAAAATGATTTTTAACTAGAATTGTTCTCTTGAAATCTGGAATGCAATGTGTTGTTAAATACATCATTTTTGAGATAGCATTTTTGTTCAAACTTCACTTTTAGATTAATATTATTTTATAATGAAAATAATTCTCTTCCCCAAATCTAGATTTGTCATGGAAAGTAGAAGCAGTAAAACAAATATTAGTCAAATATAAAGAGAAATATTTCAGATACATAAAAGACATAGTTTTTCAGATCTCCCAGTGTAGCATCTATGAAGTCAAAGGACAAGTAAGACTGAAATGGTCTCTTGCACTGGATAGGAGCAAAAATTGTTATCTTACTTTAGGAATTTATTTATTATGTGTTTATTATTATATATTATGACGCTAACCATTAGCAGCATAAGTTCACATACTTTCCTTCTCTCACCTAATCACCATCTTTCATCTTTTGAAATTGTTAAATGAAAATAATAGTGAAAATCAGTCAGGAAAGATGCATTCTGAAATAAATCACAATTTTTCATTTTTAACACTACTAAAGGAAGAATACAAAGTCCAGATGAAAATTTACATAGAGTCAAAGACAAATAATAATAGTGAACTTTAACGCAGATTATAGTAGGTTCTCAGAATAAGCCTGTAAATTCTGTACTATCCCATACCGTAACTAAGAAAACTGTGATTGAAAAAGTGGCTTAGCCAAAGCTAAACCTTAAATTTGTTATCTTCCAATACTAAAACTTCTCCTTTCTTTGCTGCTGTTTCTTCCTGTCTTCTGATACCATTCTATATTACCTTGTTAAACTACTATATTTCTTTTTTCCACTTTTGTAATAACCATCACCCATATTCAGTTCTTAGATTTTCTACTTTATATCTACACTCAAAATTGAACTAGACATCTTGTATATTCCTTAGCAGCCACATTGCTTTTGGCAGTGATAGATTTTTCACTCTTGGAAGTAATTTAGATTCTAAACACTATTTTAGATAGTTTATGGTTTTTTTTCTCCTCTGTTATTCTCTCCAGTTTCTCTTTAAATTTTACCATATAACTTTTGCTTTGAAGTAAATTGTTTTCAAACGTAAGTTTTTGAGATTGCTTTCGATTCTTAAAAATCTTTTCATTTTATGCTGAAGGAGAAAAGAGACTGACTATCTAGTTTGGTTATCTGAAATACAATTATGCATTTAAAACAAATTACATTTATGCATTTAAACAAATTTTGTTTAAAACAAATTACAGTTGCTTTAGTAAGTATAGTTTTGGGTTAAGAGTTTAGTAGACAATGGTTGCCACTTTATTTTGAGCCACTTATTAAGATTGTATAAACTAAATTGAGTTATGAAGAGCACTTTTTGTTCTTCACAGTAATTCTACCAGCTGCCAGCCAGATAGAGGTTATTACAATATCTAACTTTCGCATATTCACAGAAAGTTTTAAATGTATATTCCCAAATGTAGTCCCTTTAAAGAAAAAAATAGCAGTACTGTTTTTTTTAAAGTGGCTTTAAAAATAGCGCTGTGCAAAAAATACACTAGTGAAAATATTCCATAGATGTCTCTTAAAGTTATAAAATAAACTTTCAATCCACATGAACACTTCACTCAGCAAAAATTTATTGGTGCCTGTGAAACATCACGTAATATGCAAAGTACTAAAGGAAACATTTAAGAGTTAAATAAAATCCTTCTGCCTAGGGAAAGTCTAGACTGATGTCTTTAGAGTGTGTCTCTTTCTTCCAGCATCCAAATGATCTGTGGGTGTTAATAATGGAGATTCCTAAACTCCACCCCAGACCTACTAAATCATAATCTATAGGTAAGATACAGGAATCTGCACTTGCAATAAGTAAGTCAGTGATTCTGAGACTCATTACTTGGAAAGACACTTGTGCATCAAAAATACAATTTTGAATGATAGTTATTCTATTAGAACTACTACAAAGACAATAATATGCAATGTATTAATTGTAAGTCTCCTACTAACCTGTTTTGACACTTTTATTGTTATTTTAATTATTTTCTCTTTAAAATAAAGAATTAACATCAATTAATAATGTAAGTTTGTTTCCCATGAGTGTGAACATGTGGCCTGTCATCATTTACAGTGAGCACATGGATACATATCTAGATTTCTATGCCTTAGATGCCCTGTGTTTAAACAAAATAAATATATTAATCTAGAGATTTAGTTTTGAACTAGAAATGTCAGAATGAAGTTATGTTTGCAAGAAGTACAAATAGATCTGAACCATAAATACATCTATATAGTTACTTAATGAAAAAAGAATTCTTTAATATGAACAACAGAAAATAATAAGATCTTGGCATCTTTGATGTATCATGGCAATAACAACATTAAGTGGCTCCATTGGAAGCCGGCAGTACAACCACTAGTTGAGATAGTTCAGATATTTAACTGGTAGAATCTCAGATATAGCCATCATTTGAGTTTGCTCTTCTGCTCAGTTCAACCAGTTCTGATCAGCTCAACCAAAAGTTGAGAAAAGCATAATTAGATTTATGCTTTCAAAAGCACTCGGCTCCTTACCCTCCACTCCACTCAACCAAAAGTGGTAATACACATTGCCTATAAGGGTTATATACATAGCCCCAAGGAAAATTGTTATTTGCTTTTTACTCGGCACTATAAAATGTTTTTTTTTTTTTTTTTGGTTTTTCTCCGGTACCGGGAACCGAACTCACGACCTTGCGCTTGCCAGGCAGGCGCTTTTTGCCGCTGAGCTAAATCCCCAGCCCCTTATAAAATGTTAAGTAGAGTTAAATTCCAAAAAAATCTTGAACGATCAATAGTAAATGTTAAGGCAGAAAATATTAACAAATTAGTATAAATAAAACTTCTTCAAAAATTAAATGTAACCTTCCAGTATTTATTAATGAAGGGGTAATCACTGTAAATCAGCCATGTTCATAAATTTGCATACAGTGATAATCTGTATTGTAGGTCATAATTCTACATAAAAATTTTTTTTGTACCAGAAATTGAACTCACAACCTGGCTCTTGCCAGGCAGGCACTGTGCTGCTGAGCTATATATCCCCAGCACTCAATGTAAATTCTAAATAAATAGATAACATACAAAGTAAAATATAAAATATGCTCAGGATACTACTGCATCTACTGTGTATCATGTTACTTTTTGGGAATTAGGCACTGTCCTAGTCATGAGGCTGCTGTCTACAATAAATGCATAATACTGCTCACCACTTGAGGTTTTCATATGAGTTGGAGAAATAATCCATAAAACATGAACAAATCAAGTAATAGTGGAAGTTGCAAGATTAAGGGAATGTACAAAATTCTGACAGAAAAGCAGAGGGTTAGGGTCTAAATTTATGTAGAATTATCAGATATTTCTATTAAAAGGAAATAGCTAAGTCCTGAACTGAAAGATGAGAAGGAGACAGCCCACAAGATCTCGGTGAAGGAGCTGCGGGAACAACGGCCACAAAGCCTGGTGAAGGGGGAGAATTTGGCGAGGTGAAGACAGTGAAGGAAGGCTGATACAACCAAAGTGATAAGGATTAGATATTTGGACTGGGACATGTCTCATATAGGCCATGGTGATGCACTTGGCTTTCATTCTGAATGCAGTGGGAAGCTGTTGAAGGCGTGTTATGTAAAGAGATGTGATCAGAAATATTTTTTTACATTTATACTAAAGTTACTGTGTACAGAAAGTATGGGGGTATAACGACAGCCGTTAGGGGATTATGTGCTCTGGTGCAGGGGGATATGATGGTGACCGTGGAGATAGACAAAAGCAAATGAAAAACTATTTTGGAGGTAGAATAAAGAAACAATGCTGATGCGTTATACATCCTTCTGGGCTTTACATGGAGTTGTTGAGTATCATTTTGCAGAGAACAAATAAGCCCAGATGTTGCAGCTACAGAAATGTAGGGAACTAGGAAATAGAGATTTTGCAACTGCTAACTCCCATCCCCTCTCCCCCATTAGACTTGTCCACATTGAGGTCATCTTCACAGAACCATTTGCCTGTGTATATACATGAAGGCAACTCATCTCTTTCCCACGGAAATCTGTAAGCATTGTGGCTTCCTATAGTTACATCAACAAGTTTTTCTTGGAACTATTAAGTTTCATAGGTAACTGATTCTACTATTTTTGCCTTTATATCATTCATATTTGCAATAAATCAACATTTCAAAATCCAAGAAAATCTGTTGCTGCTTTTAGAAACTTTAAATATCAGATGTTTTATGTGCATATATACTTAAAATAGTATCATTTGTACCGTTGCACACTATACACATCCTGTCATAGATAAACATTGCTTTTATAATTTAATACATTTTCCCATTAAGTAATAGTAAAAGTATTTTAGGACATTTAGGGTAATTTATCAGACTTAATGCTACCAAACAAATGTTGTTCATTTTAAATAATGAGATTGGAATAGGAAAAGAAGCATCAGGAAAAATAGGAAACCACAGAATAATTAGATTTATGCTTTCAAAAGCACTCGGCTCCTTACCCTCCACTCCACCCCCAAGGAAATAAAAGAACGAGCCATTTTAAATGAATTCTTCTCTAATACTTCCCCTGTTGCATCTGTTTAGTCTTCACCATTTCCAGTATTGACAGTGAGTTTCTTTTCACCACCAACAGGGCAAGTTCCTTTCAGGTAGAGAGAGATTTTACTTTTCATTGCCTTGTGTTATTTCCCCTCTACTGAACTATGTAAAGAAAGATAAATGGTAAAATGGCAGTGCATGAGATGGGTGTCTTAGACTATTCACTCCTGAAGGAGAAGATTGTTTTCTTCTCTTCAGGTGCTAGTGTATATATTTTTAAAATCTGCTGCAGCAAGAGACTGTACTTCCAGAGATGTAATTATGAAATGCATAACTTCTGTTCAAGAGCCCCTTTTCTACAGAGGGCTGCATGCACTTGCAGTGATGACTGTAAGATCACTGTATAACTATAGGCAGGCCCACAGCTACATAAAAGATAAAGGACCATACCCAAAAGATTTGGGATACATGACTTTTGCTCTACTTACAATATAGTAGGTATTAATCTTGTTAAAAACCACCACTTCTTTCTCATCAAACTCTTTATCTTCCCCATAAACTAATACTCCAAAATTATTCATAAGGGGCTGGGGATTTAGCTCAGCGGCAAAAGCGCCTGCCTGGCAAGCGCAAGGTCGTGAGTTCGGTTCCCGGTACCGGAGAAAAAACCAAAAAAAAAAAAAATTATTCATAAGTAAACTACTTGTTTTCCTCAAATTTGAATGTATAAGATCAGTTTGAAGTTATATTAGTTTTTGAATTTCTGTAAACAAAATATAAATGTGACATTATTTCAAAGTGTAATACAGCCTCTTCAAAAGGTTTATCTGGTGAGTATTTGGGTAGGGCTGGGAGAGTCATCTTTGCTGACTTTTTAAAAAATCTGAGTAGTTTCTTGTCTCTTGGAATGCATCCAAGAGCCAAACTTTCTTAAATAAATAAAGATTTAGAAGAATAAATATTTCACAACTAATGGTGTGATGGGTTGCTATTGTATATGAATTTCTCTGAAAACCTGGTCAGCCTTTTTTTATTGCCTCTTTAATCTTAATGAAAAAGCTTTTCCTTAGAGCTTGAGCAGTCCCATTTTCTCTTTGCATTTCTACATTCTACTTCTATGTTCTATAATCTGTACCAGATTTTAAGATAAACTCACATTTCCTACACCAGTGTTCAAGGAACAATTATATTTTCCCAAAATGTTTTTTTGGAATATGTTCGGTTAAGGCTGAGAGGAACTACCCAAGTACCTTCTTTTCCTACAATAGCCTTAACATTTTTAAAAGCTCTGTAGATGATGAGAAATTTAATCTTACTTAATATCATTTGCTAGCCTTAAAATATTTAGATACTTAATATCTAAATGCCAAATTAGGTCAATTTTAGGAGTAGATGAAATTAAAAGAGTAATTGCTAATACGGTATTTTAAAAAGCCATGAGCAACCTCCTCTTTTTTTTTTTTTTTTTTTTAACTTTAACTTCTTGGAATACATGTAAAATACCAGTCACATATGACGAGAATAAGGGTTGATTATTTGGGCGTCAATTTGTCATCATAAATAACAGAAAAAAGGACGGTGTGTTTCTCCCCATAAAAATTCTGGTTTGAAAATGAAGAACACTTTCTAAAGAAATTACTCCCTTACTAAAAAATACAACTTACGATTGGTAATATACTTTCTTACATCTTTATTTACCAAAGAATCGTTACGCATTCACAGTTAAAGGCTAATGAGAGCTTTTTAGTTACAAAAATTATTTTCTGTGTTTTAGCTTTTGCATTTAGTTCAGAGTCCTTTGTATGAAAGAAAGTGATTGTTTCTAGCTTTTGGTCAAATGGGCTGCTCAAGAATGAAAGGCTTTAAAGCCTTTTGAAGAGTCTGAAGTACTGGGACTACTACTCCACAAAATCTACTTCTTTTTTTTTGAATCCACTTCTTGAGTAGAATAACTCTAGAGTTGTAGCAACATACATTTTTCCTCACATAATTAATTGCCTGCAACATAGTATTCAGCGTGGCTCTGACCAATTATATAAATATTACTATTATGTAATGTAGTTACAGTTCTCATTATTAGAGGCCATTTATTATTTACAATATGTCACTTTGTCATGGCTAGGTCACCAAAATAGATTAACCTCTAGCATTTTAAATATTTAGTGGAAATTGATTTAGCATTTATTTTCTATTTAGTGTTTTTACTACAAGGCATAGGACTTTGGGAGCATCATTTTAATAACCACTGAAACCTCCTGTGTAGATATTCTTTTTAGCTTGGTGTTTTTTGTTAAATTGCTAACTCACCTATGCAGTTTTCAGTGATTATTTTTAGTACATGCTTTATTGTTTTGTTTATTTAAATTTTAATCTGTAGTTCTGTTGTGCTTTGTTTTTAAATAAAATTCAAGTCAATAGTCCAACAAAAATGAATAGGTTTCCATTTGATAGGCTGAGCAAATCATTACCTCTGGAGAAATCAGATGCAGATAGGTCAAAATACACATTACTAATTGGAAAAATAAATCTGTTGAACTACTAAGTTTTCCTTACTTACTTTGCAGCAGGAAATAGACATTTTCACTACTAGTCCCTCTACTGTTCTTCTTCCTTTTTTAATGCAAAAGGAAAGAGATTTACCTCTTTACCTATCAGAGGTAAGCTAATTATTCTCCCCTCCTAACTTTTGAACTGAGAACCACCTATTGGACTAGTAAGAGATTTGTGAGAGATCATCACACACACCAAATTAATCATCAGATTAAACATTCAAATCTTCACACCGTGCGCAAGGGCAGACACACAATTTAACTCTTTGGGAGATGCAAGCAAAAAGAGTAGGAAAGGATGCAGATAGCCAAAAGGGGTAAAGCTAGTACAGTCAGCAAATGAAGAGACAAACAGTGCAGATTTTTTTGTGACAATAAATATGTTTATAAATGACTTACTGTCTGTGTAACCCCAGAATGACTAATATTTGTTAAGTGGAATCCCTGCTCCTTCTCCCTATCTAGATTATTATCTAGTGTTGGGTGGGTCATCCAAAAACTATAACATAGAGCATCAGGTGGCAAGATCAAAATACACGGAAGCATAAAAAGTGTACAACTACACAAACAATTGGGTTTATAATTCTTATTTTTAAGAGTAAGGATGAGAATTTAGTATGGAAACACAACGCCTGAGTTACAGAGAAGAAATGCACTTGAGAGTTTTTCTTTCTAAAAGCATTGCAGGTGATTAGCCCTGAGGAACATTCAGAATGGTCAACGCCTTTTGATCAGCTCTTTTGTCAAATTAGAACTTAATTACATAACATCTATATCAAGAAATCAATCTTTTTTTTCCTTAGTAGTCGAAGCACTTGAACACTCCAAAGTAAATTGAATCTTACATCAATTCTTCAGGAAAAGAAAACTATAAAATCTTTGTCCTTGAGATTCCACTTGACAGGGTCAAAAGCAGTTCTTTCATTGTATTATACCATAACACAAATCAGAAAATGCAAGGACTTCAGAACCACTCTATTTCACATATTATCTTCTTAGCTTGCCTCTGCAACTGAGCAAAGGTGTTATTCGGCACAAGAAATTTTGTTGAATTCTTAAATTAGTCTCAAAAATTTTGTGATAGATGGTTTGTTCAATTTAAAACAGATCATCTGGTGAAATTTCTTTTAAGTTAAAAGGAAGGTTCCTCAGGTTATTCTTAGGGCAGATTTTTTTCAATTACTTGGTGAAGTTCAGAATTGCTAAACTGCAGAATATGAAGACCCTGGGTATATTTGTGGTTAATATGATAAAAAGAGAATCTTAGGAGAGAAGAGCAGCCTCAAAGCCAAGCATTGTCTGCTTGAAAGTTTTACACAGGATTAATACTGACCTGACCACTTATGAATAATTTAAACCTTAATTAATGATTACTAATTTGATATAAAAGCCCTATGCAAATACCCAGATACCATCTGGAGCATTCTACCAAATTACATGTAATAAATATTTCTCAATATGACTCCTTGTACCCGATTAGAAATGAATGTGGCTCTTATCCATAGCACTTAATTTTTAGTGAAACCTAAAGCAAATAAAAAGATTTTTTATGTTCTTTCATATTTTTGGTATTTCCTAGCAAAGGCTATAAGCTGAGGTCTTTCTCAACAGTTTCCTTTGAGCTTGGCTGCATTCTCTGTAGGCAAAACTTCACTGGTTACCTAATCGATCAAAGCTGACTACCAAGCTACCCCCACGCCCCCTCCACCACGCCCTGTTTACTTTTCTTCAGCACACTCTTCAGTCTCAGAAGCGCTTGTTCCTTTATCTGTCTATGTTCGTCTGGTTCTTCCCACCAGAATGCTGCTACTGTGCATTGTCTGGCTTGTTGATTGCCATACCCCACTGTCAAGGACAGTGCTTCCCACAGAGTAGGAGACAATAAATTTTTGTTGAATAAGTCAATGAAAGGATGAGTATTAATCCTTTGTCCTTGAAAATAAGAAATGTAGCATATTAAGCACCTTAGTGTTTTAGAGAAGAATTTTAACTCTTTCTAGTTTAAAAAGAAATGCATTTTATTTACTACAACAGTGATTTAAACATTTGAAAAATAGCCTCTCAGGAATAGAATTTTGAGGGGATGACCATAGATTCTCTGGCAGGGAGCAGAAGGGGAGAGAATGGCCAAGAGAAGAAGTCCCTGGCTAGTATGGCAGGGAGCCATAGAATTCTCTTTGGGAAGTATCTGAAAGTTAAGATTCCACAGATCAGCCAAGAAGCAGTAGGTGTTAAGAGCTCAAGAAACTCCCACTTCTTTGTGGCTCAAACACCGCAGCCATTCCCATTTTACAAGGGCCTATTTACTGGGACCAGGAATAGGACAAAAATACTAGCACAAAGGACAATCTAAATTTATTTGAGGCAAGCATATTATGGGACTTCAGAGTAATTCAGTGTATACTTTCCTGAAATGATAGGTCATTTGTTGGGTTAACAAATACTTATTCAGCACCTTCTATGGCTTGGCATTGTTTAGACCCATGACTTCATCCCTTCCTTCCCCTCTCAGCCCCTACAGACTTGCATACCCATTGCTACAGAATCATTTTGTTTTTAACTTTATTATTTATTAGCCTTTTATGGAAAATCTGGTTTAGAAGAAGGGCTGTGTCACTGTAAGAAGCTTGATAAGCCTTCTTGCTTACCTTATTAACACTGGTAGAAAGTACTGTAGGCGCTAGACAGAAATACCTGTTCTAAAAACACAATATGAAAGAAAAAAATTGTAATTTCTTATGCCCCACTGTATTCCTCTCTGCTCCACAAGAAATTGGGAAACCTCTAAGCTCGTTCTTTGTATCGTATCATTTCTGTGCAAGCCTGTGTCTTCAAAGGTGGCAGATGACCCTGTGCCTTTAGAACAATTGAGATAGACAGTTAAGTTTCTGTCTATTATATTAAACTGACTCTGTTTTCTTATTTGACTAAATATGAAAAAGCTGTTGTATTTCCCAAGATATAAGTGTGACAGGAAATTTTATTTTAAAACAATACTGTGCTCTCTGTACTTACTAACAGAAGATGTTGGCTTAAAGAAAAAAGACAATGTCAGTCTTAAACTAGATGCAGCTACACTGTTAAACAGACAAGTCAGTTGTTGAAGATAACTTCGTTCATTGAGTGCTTGGGGAATATTTTATTAACCTATTGTGTTTTCAAGGTTTATAGTCTTCTGACCACTGGTCCATCACCCAGTGAGACTGAGCTGGTTGAAATCCTTGCATAGACTCAACATTTTAATCAAAATGAAAACAACTCAATCTGTTTGAAGGTAGCAGTATTTTTAGAAGAAAAAACGATAATTGAAAAGCTCTGTATTCATCTTTTTGTGCCCTAGGACATTGATTTTTTTCAGATGTTGTAATGTATTACATAGAGAAATTGTCCCATCGACTTTCATACATATTAGTGACTCCAGTGCCCAGAGCACACATCCACATTCAGATATTCAGCATGCCTTGTGGTATTTGTCTGACCTCAATCCATTTTGGAAAGAAAATGTCCTATGTGCTAAAGGGGAAAAAACAACTCTTGCTGGCATCTCTCTGGCTTCCCCACCATCCCTCGGTACCTGTGTAGGGAGGGAAGTTAGCAGCAGGCATCATTGTTCATAATCTACCTGGTGGTATGCCGGTCTCTGCCCCCAGCTTTAGGGTCCTTGTTTCAATTTGCTAGCTCTGACAGTACTAACCTACCTGTGTCCACAGAGGAAATATGAGCTTTATATTTAGCAAATACTCTATAGAAATTGAATTTGAAATTGAAATTGAATCCGTATTCAATAAAGCTGGACCAAGGAAGACTTCAGTTATGTGACTGTACCTTCCCTGACTTTCCAGGTGGTTGGAGGAGCAGCCAGCATGATCAAAGAGCTGTCCAGGGTGAAGTACAAGGGTTAGGCTCTTCACTTTGGGTATCTCTTCCTCCCTCTTCCTGGATTCCAGCTGTCATAATTATGGCTGGCTTGAGTTTAAGTTGTACAGTACATAGCATTGTGTTTTGTGTAATAGCTAAGAAGAGTTTTGACTTGTTGCTTCTGTTTTCCGTGTTTCTTTCTGTGGTGGGCTGCCTCCTCTAAGTCAGTGGCGGCAAACCTATGGCACGCATGCTGCAGCTAGTACTTGTTATTAAAAGCTCTAAAAGGTTCTCCTCACTGCTCTAAATCATGGTATCAGCTATGCCTTGCCCTTTGCCATATTACCTCCTGCTTCTAAATTTTATTGAAAATCTATTAAAAGAGCTAACTTTTATGTTACTGATAGCTTAATACTGTATTAAGTGAAAACTTGTGGAATATATAGAAATATGTGAACCTACCTATGTGTTCCATATCTTCTTTGGTACATAAAATAGAAATAGGGGTATTCGACTTTACAGAATTTCTGAATAAGCCTCACAGACTGTAATATAGTCACTCTGCTGCCAGTATGTGAATAATTAATTTTTAAACTCTGTTGGAAATAAAAATTCAGTGACCACCTTCCCAGTTTTCCCTTTGATCTGAAAGCTTCCATTTAATAAGACAAACGGTATAATGCTGTTTTTACTCAGTTTAATACACTCAAGCAGTGTTAGTTTTCAAATAGTTTACCTTTTGAATGTTCATATGATTATATCCTGTGGCTTTGTTATATATATAATAGCATACATTTTTCAACAAGCCATAAACAAAATCATTCTGTGAAAGTAAAAACGCATTGTAAACTATGATCCTGACATGAGCAGCTTAATTCCTAGTGAGATTGTAGAGCAATTTTCACAGCTTTTAAGGCAAAGCAGAAACTTGTAGCAGTGACATATTATACCATGGAGACCTCTTAAACACTTAGCCTTGGTGAGCCTTAAACCTGTCTTCAACAGGTTTATTGCAGGATTAGGTACTTCCTGGAGAAAGATTCACTCTGTCTTTGGCATTGATGTAAATTTGACTTCTGCTAGATTTACAAAGGGTGCTATATAGAAGTCACTCAGCTTACTTGAAAGTTAATTCCAGAATTTTGGGTGTGTACCTATTCAGATGACAGACATCACTTTGTTGTACCTTCAAATTGACCACCAAAGAAATAGAGATTCATACTGCGCTCAGTTATTCAAATCCCTGTGGTAATTCATGTTCACCTAGAAAGGTATTAACTCTTTGTGCTCAACCAGAGTTTTGATGATTAAGTGACAAAGCCAGTGGTACTAAGATTTGTGAACCATCTATTAAGATTCACATCCACAGTTTAAATATCAGTGTAACAGCTCTAGTCACTTCAGTTCTCAATATGTAATTTTTTTAAAAAGCCAATATGATATTTGAAATACATACTTGCTAAATAAGAGTCACAAGACCAGATAACTTTACTATTTTTCCTTAAGTTTTAAATACACATTTTGCAACTGTGGTATAAAACTAGATTTTAACATGCTGCACAGCTGTACTACTTAGCTTTCATTCTGTTCATTTATTCTGTAAGTCCCTACTGAACATGATACCCAGGCACTGTCCTAGGTGCTAAAGATAAAGTAGTGAAGAAAGCAGACAAAAATCCTTGCCCCTTGGGAATTTACATACTAGCATAAAGAAATACATAAAATAAGTTGATAAAGTGATATGGAGATGAATAAGGCAGAGCAGAGCGGGTAGAGGAGAGTGGAGGCAACTACTATTTCTGTCAAGGAAAGCTGTGTTGAGAAAGGAGCTCTAAAATATGTGCAGGAGGTGAGTGTGAGCCTGAAGGTGATGAGGACAGAGTGTATCTATTGGAAAGGTGAGGAGGGTGAGTCATCTGGTGATGGAGCAATGAAGAGTGTTTGCTGGGGCGGAATAAGATCTGTAGCTAGGTATGTTGTCCCAGAGAAACTGGAGAGACCCTTGGACTGATGGAAAGAGGAGCCAAACAGGATCTGCTAATAGATCCAGTATAAGTGTGAGAGCAAAGCAAGATGCTAGCACTGTCGTCCTGAGTATTTGTTAGGTAACCATAACAAGAATCTCTATTTAGTTGGGACCCTAGGCATTGTTTTCTTTCAAATTCGGTGAAAACCTGTTTCTTTGTCTATAAAAAGAACAACATGACATAAGTAGTATTTGTTGCAGTATCAACAAAATTTTACTGTAGTGTAACATAAAACAAAAATTCTGTGTTACCAAATGTTAATGAAAATCAAGTTAGCCATTGCCCAGGTCCTGTAACTGGAGCCCTCCCCTAAGGTGCAGTCCACATATAATGAAAGTAGAGGGAGTCTCAAGTTTGAAGGATAAGTAGAATTTAAACAATATTTTATGAGTGACTTCCCTGGGTCATGAGAGCAAAAGCCAAAGAAGGGTATAAATAAAGACTGGTTGGTATCATTACTCAGCACCACAAGGCACTGCGAAACCAAAGGAATATGACACATTTTTCTTTAAGAAGGACTTTAAGATCTCATAAAAAAGCAGTTTGCCTTCTATAACTCAGTGGCAATGAGGATTTTATTTATTATGGAGATTTGTCACTAGTGTAACTATTTCAAATATATTGTGTAATAGAAATATTAAACGTGGATAGATAATAGCCATTTCTATGTTTGTACATAAATAGACCCATTGCATATGTGTGCATGTTAATTTATTCATATTTTGTTCCAAATTTAAATTGTTTGGCTACTGTGTTTAGTATAAGAGCAATAATTAAGTTTATACAAACTATTGAAGTTTTTTGTGCACAGAAAGTTCCGTTAATACTCAAATTAATGATATCAACCAAGATTCCTTCAAAAATCTCCACATTCAATAGTAGAGTCCAGCTACTTTCCCAGATGTTACAGGAGTGACCAACTTGGTTTTAAACACATGCTTGGCTATGTGACAGCTGTCCAACAAAGTTTGGAAGCAGCTGTGTGAAGACCCTGAATCAGTTCTCACTTTGTTGCCCATGACCCTCGCCCACGCTCTCAAGGAGCTAAAGCCCCTCTTCCATGTATGTGCTGCCAAAGCAAGCACAATAAGCCCTCATCAGAGCAGGTTGCCATTGCGCCAGCTGTTCTCCTGTCACGGAATTGCGGGAAGAGTGTGCATTCCTGAGGGTCAGTGCATCTGGCTGCACTTCCACTGACAGGCTTCCTCAGCAAGGAATAAGGGGACACTGAACTAGCAAACGAAAGTGAGGAAAGTAGAGAGAGACTTTCACTGAGGATTGTTACTAATGTTCCTAGAATCCAGTGCCTAATAGAAATAGAAATTTAAAGCTTTGTTTCTTCATATACCCAGTAAGAGGTAAATTAAAAAACATACTTGTTTCTGATGTGTTAACTTTGAGACTTCATTGTTGCTGCACTCATGTAAGTTCTTGAGTTACCTCTTCCCATCCTAGTTCTAAGCTTTCTTAACTTATTTTGGAATAAGACAAAAAGAAACAAAATCATAAATTCTAAATTGAGCACTGAAAACGGAACTTCATTGATTAAATATGAAAGGAAGCATCTTTACAAAACGAAAGCCAAGCTTTTAAATCCTCACTGAACATTGGTTAATCTTAAACTGTCTTGGCACTAGTTTATTCTAAGATTTTGCATATCAGGTGTTTACAGACTAAATAGTAGATCAGCTCAAAGTACACTATGTCATTTAATGTCAGTGAGCTAACCCTGTTTATTTGGCTGTGTGCTCAGCAATTGAAATCATCTGCATAAAAGTGCTCAGTATACTACAATTAAGAAGCATACTTGTGGAAGACACAAGTTCATTTTTTAAAAAGACCATCTGTTTCTTGGTATGCTACTTGTGCAGGTTTTCCTTTCATCTTTCACCTTCTCTAAGAAAAAAAAAAACCCACAGCTTTCTAAAGCTTTGATAGTATTTCATTCTTAGGTTTTATAGACTGCTCATTCTCTGGGTTTCCAGCTGTGGTTTTACCAGCATCCTCACAAGATCGTTTTAAACCCTCAGTAATCTTAGAATGGGGAGTAGGGACATCTTCTTGCATCTCATATTTGTTCTCTTTCAGCAAGCTGACAGTTGCTGCCAGCAGCCAGTCGTAATGATGGGAGCAGTGGTGGTAGTAGTATTCAATTGATATTTGCAAGTTAACAGGGTAAAATAAAGTCAGATTTTGTAAACATTTTATAAACTAGTGAACATTTACTAGTTTCTTTGAAGAGTCTGTAGGAAAGGATAGAAATGCTGTGACAGACTGTGAAATAGGAAATCCTAAATAGAATTCTTACTGCAAAAGTTACGGTGTCTATGTCTCAGTGACAAACCTTCACTCATAATGAAAGACTAAATGTTTAATGTATATTGCTGAGAAAATAGTTTCACATTCTGGGGTTTTTTTGTTTGATTGGTTGGGTTGGTTTTTTTTTGTCTTTTTGAGACAGGGTCTCACTGTGTAGTTCAGGCTGGCCTTGAGCTCACTTTGTAGTCCAGGCTGGTCTCGAACTCACAACTATCCTCCTACCTCAGCCTCCCGAGTGCTGGGATTACAGGCATGTGCCACCACGCCCAATGTAGTTTCACATTCTGAAGTACGTTTAATTCAGAAAACAAACTTCTTTAACCATGTATATTTGAGGTACTTTCTCATTCAATCTAGTCTAAAAGAGAAATTCATCCACGTTGTGGAAGATCAACAGGATATAGAAAAAGGTAAAATATTTTTAGCTAAATAGCCCAGTTATGCCCAGGAGCCAAAAGAAATGGGATCACTTATTTCAGAAGTTTATTTTCTTACATAAAAAATAAGTAAGATGTTTGTATATCCTGGGCTCTGGAATAAAAATACCAAATTTTAGACCTGACTTACTTAAAATGATTAAATATAATGCCTATTTATCATTGAAATTCCTGGAGGAAGGAACAGTCTTGTTAGAAACTATATAGCCCCCAATTTATTTGATATGATTTTTATCTCATGAGATTACATTTAAAAACTAAGTAGGAGGTGATGCAGCCTGGGCAAAATACAATATCAGAAAGGCAATAGGAGTGATCTCACCCCCACCCTGTTAAGGAGTTCACCTGGAATGCGGGTATGGTAGGGCTTCTTAGAGTGATTCTAGTCTCAATTCATTCTTCCCACTGTTGGTTGTAAATTTTGTTTGAGACTTTAAAAACACGACCTTAAACCATGTTTAGGTGGCCTTACGCTTTGTAAAACCTTGTGAAAACAAAGGATTGCTTTTCATAGTCCCAAACCACCTAGTCTTTATTGAGTAAATACGGACATAACACCTGGGATCTGGGCTTTGTGTTCACGGCACCACCTACACTACCCAGTGTGGCTTAAGTAAAGTCTGCACCACACATAAGGTCTTTAAACAACCAGTGTAAGTTCTTACTAGACTGCCTCATCTATTGTCTGCAGCAAATAAAATATTAAATGAGCCTTTATGTAATGAGAGAAAATATCTGCATAAAGTTATGGTGCTTACTGGTAATAGCAAAGATGTGGTACCAACTGAAACTGAGGGTTGTGTCTTTGTCTGCTGGCAAATGAGTAAAGATCTTTGAACCAATAGATGTCAGCCTGATTGAACACAGAAGGGCTGGGGAGACAGCAATAACGTTGAAATGTTTGGATAGTCAAGTTTGGATTAAAGTATTTTGTTCTAGCAGTTGAACAAGGCGGCAGACAAGGCCAGAGTAAACACACCTCTCCTGTTCATTGATTTATTGTAAGTGCCAAACTTACTTTTATTTTGACATGCAAAGAGGTACATCCAGGTTCTAAAATTATATGTCCCAGGACTAGATTACGTAAGGACAGTGTGGCTCACTGTAAATTTTCTTAGAAGCTAAGGGGAGAAAAAAAATCTCATTACTATCATAAGTTCTTGAACAAAAGAAGACTGTTGTATATTTTTTTTCAGACTACTGGTAGAAATTTTTCTTCATGTATAAAGAATAAACCATTCCCCTACCCCAGCTACCCAGTCTGGGAAAATGTTCTTATGAAATAGCAGTCCTCTAAAATAAAAACACCAAAGACATATTAACTAGGGTTCTTTTTTTTTTTTATTGTTGGCACTGAATACAAATCAACATTAAATCTGAGACCATTTTTAGTGTCAGATTCCCAGATCTAAAATAGGGTATACAAATAAAAAAATTGGCAAAAATGTTTTACTTATGTTTTATGCAGCTTGTAATGGGTGAAACTCTTCATTTAGAATTCAGACATCCCCCTCCAGATTCCATATGGAATAAATTTTAGGGACTGCCAAAAATAATGAAGGGATGCTTGGGCCTAGGAAAATAATACAGTTTAAATTTTCAATTATAGTAAGCAACTAGTTTTTCTCTATACAAAAAGATACCTTATTGTCCTATCCATCAAAGACTGAAATGTGGTTCAGTATTTCATCCATATTTGTTTTTAAAACCATTAGTCAGGTAAATGGAATTTTGCCTGTTACAAAATACCAAATCAACTGATTTAAACAACAACCCAAAAAATGGGGGGACTGAGGAATTTGACTGGCTCTTGAGCCTAAAGAGGCAGTTTTAATTACAGGAGAAGTTCAGAGTAGCCATTAGCAGTTTTGGGCTTTAGCTCTATTTTTCTGCAGTTCTTTCTACTTACCTTACTCAATACACTGGTGTCACCTTTAGATGGACTCTGTGGTAGCAAAAAGGGCTATGGTACTTTAGACTTAATACCTCATAAATACTATCCTGAGGTTAAAAAAAAAAAATGTATGTCCCAGTACTCCTGGCAAAAATCCTGGGGTTTACTGTGGTGGCAGTGGATTAAGGCAAAAGCCTGCTCATTACCATGGCCAGATGGATGGCACATACAGGGTGTGCTTAAGCTTAAGTTAGAACCAAGGCCTAACTTCAAATGTGAGGGTCCCACCTTAAGTACAGGTGAGAATTTGGCAATGACTTGATTCTTAAAGGAAAATAAATGCTTTTTGGACAAAGGAAGAAATTCAGGAATAACCAGCAAACATCCCTGGCACCTATCTAACATAAAAGTTCTGGCTGCCTAACTGTACTCAGGGGAAGTTTATCTTACCCATAATTTCCTTCACCACCCAGCAGTGAGAACTTAGTCAACCCATTACTTGGGTATCTGTGGTAAGAGACAAACTGCAGTTCGAAGGAGTAGTTTGATCAGCAGATGTGAGAGGAGCCTCCCTCCACAGTTTTTGTAGGATGATACACTTACGGGTGCACTTCACACTTACATCATGTGGGAAGCACCCTTTGTACCAAAAATAAAAACTTAATGAAATAAAAGCTAATGTTTTTCTCTATACTTTTTCTAGTTCTATACATATGATCATGCAGATAATCCCATTTCAGTCCTACCTGGCATATGTTTTTGAGCTTTTTAAAAACAACCCCAAAATTGCCCTGTCTTTGTCCTAATTTGTATTTGATTTACACCCACAGCTGAACCTGTTTGCATAATGAACAGTGACACTCCCACCCTTAACAGAGAGCATCCCTCCCTTCCTCTCACGTTGTTCATGAAGCTAAGTACACAACACTGTCTCAAGACACAAGAGGGGAAGAATCTGATGATGATAAGAATGTGTCCTTTTATTCTTCCCATCCCACACCCTTAGTCTCCAGGATGCAATGCAGTCCAAACTGAATGACCTGCTTCACTTAAGATTTAAATGTTTTTGTCCCTAACTAGTGCTCTAAAAAGTTTGTGCCTAACTAGGTACAAAAACCTAAACCTAACTAGTTCTCCCTGAGGTCTGAAGAATGTCATCATTGCCATGATTATTACCCTTGTAGGTGTTACTGCAATCTCTTTATGGTTCTTTTCCTTCACTATTTTGCTCCCATACCAGAAAAAAAATTTTTTTCTCTTATCCCAACTGTCTTCACATTAATTTCTTTCATTTCTTCTCTGCCTGGCTGCAAGCTTCCACACACCATGCCTACACTTTGCATACTTGAAATGTTCGTGAAGGCAACAAAACCAACCTATAGGTATATACAGTGGTACCTCGGTTTAGGATACTTACTTTGTTTTACGGTTTTGGGGAAGATGGCCACATTTGTGTTTGTATGGGAAAGGTAACCGTGGTAGTGTTGGTCAGTTGGTGTAGAGTTTGCAAATGGAAGCAAACTGTTGACGAACGCTTTTGTTTCAGAGCTGAATTTTTTGGGAACAGAAGTGTTCATGACCTGAGGTATATTGTGTGTGTGTGTGTGTGTGTGTAATGTTATAGATAAAAATTCCTTTTAGCTGCCAGTTCTACTACCAGTTCCTTCTCCCCTGCCCTAGTGGGAAACTCTGACAGGTACAGTTATTGTTCTGTGTTCTTTATATATATTCTTAAGGATGTACACATCAAGAATGTTTAATTTAGATTTATCTTATGTAAATAGGTCACAGTGTAAATATCTTTTTAGCAACATATTTCACTCAACAATATGCCTTTGAGATACATCTGTTTGGATACATAGAAATCTAGTCTATTCTTTTAACTACTTTGTGAGTCCCATGAAATGAATGTACCATGTTTCATTTTTATATAGTCCTGTTGTGATAAATACCCATTTCTAAATTTTTCACTATTAGGAACGAATACTTCAGTGAACCTCTTGTACAGTGAGGTAATATATTTTGTTAGTTAATCCCAGTTTTCAACTGTCTAGCTAGCAGATATTAAACAAGTTACCTAAACTCACTGACTGAATTTCTTTCTCCCCACTATAGAAGTGTGATGAGAATTAGATGAGCTAATATATAGAAAGTATTGAGTTAAAGGCTGCTTAGCACATTGCAAGGGCTCGTATCAGAGGACATATTAATATTATAAAGTCTACATCCTGAACTGTGCTCATTTTCTGTTTAGTTGGTAATTCCAAGTTGCCCTTTTGAGTGACCACATGGATGTGTGCTTCTCTCAGTAGTGTGACAAAGGGTCTATTTTCCTAATATTTGGCAATACCTTGTATTAGCAAACCTTTTTATTTGCTGTTCTGTTCTATGAGAAATACCCTCTCAATGATATTTTAATTTTCTTTTTTATGTATTTTTCATTTCTCTGAGTACTGGTAAGGTTGAATTTTTAATATATTTGTTAGGTAGTTTTACTTCTTAAGTTATAGTAATTGTCCATCTTTCTACTTTTAGCAAATAGGTATTCTTGACACTAACATTTTGTTATATGCTGTAAATGTTTTCTTTCATTCTATCACTTAAATTTCCTTTGGCTTAAAATGTCTTTTTAAAAAGAATAATTTGGGGGGATCACATTTATCAATCCCTTCCTTGATGTGTTTCTGAGCTTGAGAGTTTAGATTTGAATCCCACCTATGCCATGTACTGACTCTGAGATCTTGGACAACTTATATGACCTCGTGATGCCCTCATTTCCTCAGCTGTTGAATGAGAATAATAACAGTGTCTGCTTCCTAGATTGTTGTAAGGACTTGGATTTAAGTGTCTGTAAAATACCAGGCACAGTGAATACCATATGAGTGGTTTCTATTATTAAGCCCTCTGCAGCCCATAGTCAAAATGGTACTCTTATGTACTATCATAATTATTTTATTTTGAAGTTTGGATTTTAATCCACCTGGAATTTATTTTATATTTAATATTTGTATGTGAGATCTGTAGATTTTAATATAAGATCATGCATTATCTCTATATCATTTGTCAGTATATTTTCTCCTTTGATTTGATATATTACTTCTCTCATAGATTAAATTTTCATATATTCATGGACCTGTTTCTGTATCTTTTCTGTTGTCTCTTTTGTCACCAGTGCTCTACTATTTGAATTATTGCAAATTTGTATTTTTACCGGTTATCTAGGAGATTCATTCCTTCCCCCTTTTCCAGAATTACCTTATTCTTTTTTTATATTATTTTTTCATGATATTTTTCCATATTAAATAACAATTTCTTAAATTTCATTTAAAAAGTATGTTGATATTTTTGAAAAGGTGATATTTGTAGCATTGAATTTTCCCATCAACAAACCAGATAGTTTTCCATTTTAGATCTTCTTTGTTTGTTCTTCTAATAAATTTTTATAATTTTCCCCACCGAGCTGTTTAATATTTTGTTGAATCTATTCCTGTATGACATATATTTTTGTTGCTATTGCCAGTGGGATACTTTTACCCTTATTAATTTAGACTTGCTTGTGCTACTATATTGGAATACAATTGGTTTTGTGTAACTTGTAATTGGCTCCCTTACTAAACTTTCTTTGTCACTTTCTCATCACAGGGACTCAATACTGAACCAAAGAAATTAATGAAAAGGAGATTTATTTCAGCTCACAATTTTAGTCCATAGTTGGCCAGCTCCAAGGCAGGAAGTGATGGTAGAAGGGCCTGGGTGGAGTAAAGCTGCTCACGTTCATGACAACCAGGAAGCAGAGCATGAAAGAAGGAACCAGGGAGGAGAATCCAGCTTCCCAGCTCAAGGGCCCAGTGACCTGCCTCTTCCACACTGTTTACCTTCTTTGGGATTGGTGTGTACCCGACCTCCTAATATCACATTTAGCTATAGCGCCCCCACAGGCCAGTCAACTTCCATGAAATCCCACCTGTGAGCACATGAGGCTCTTGGGGGACATCTAGATATGAACCATAGCACTTTGCTAGTATTCTTTTTTTTTTTTTTTTTTTTAATTTTTAGATTTTCTTAGTGCATGTTCATAAAACATAATGACTGTATTCTTGTGGGAAGTTGGTACATGTACACAACATACTTAATTCTTACTTCATGCCCTTCCTCCAGCCTTCCTCCCCCTCCCCTATCTCTTGGTTCCTTCTCTTTTGCAAAAGGTCTTTCTCCTTATTTTTTAGTGTCTTAGTAGTTTCTCAGTTTGGGTCTCTTTATTTTTTTTTTTAGGTAAGCAATTAATATCTTTTGAAAATTATGGTCATTTTGTATCCTTCTAATTTTTATCTTGTTGTATTGAAATTATCTAAACCAGGTACTGCAAGTGTTGAAGACATGTCTAGTTTGTTCCTGGTTTTAATGAACACTTACACTGTGGTACGAACAAATCTGATATTTGCTGTAGGTTTCCAGTGGATACTTTAGTGGACCTTTCTCTATTGTACCATGCTCTTTGCATTTCAGACTTCTGAAGACTAAACCAATTATCTTTAAAAGTCTTTGTCAGTCCTCTGTATCTGTAAAGCAGAAGGTCTAGTATATTTATAATTTGTCATTAAGTTTTTATGAGTGTAGGGTTTTAAATTTACTTCATTTGCGTCTTAGTTTTCGAAAAAATTGGATCCAATTCTATTATTTATTTTTTCCTTTAACAGGTTCTTTCTTTGAATTCCCTGAATAGTTTGTTCTTTAGTCCTCCATCACCAGGTTCTGGATAACTGTCCTCCTACAGCCTCCATTCTACATTGCAAACAAATAACTGGAGGTTCTGAGCTGCATTTATTTGAGTGACTTATCCTGAGGTCACTTTAGTTCTACACTGTGTAGCTATCCAAGAATAACTTAGTGACTTTATGTTTCTGCAGAAGCCAGATTCTTAGGCCAAAACCAATGTATATCATATATATTAAGCTGTTTTAACAGCAACAGTAGTAAAAAAAAGTATAAATATGCTTGCTTACCTTCTTCAGGATTGATATTTATTTCAAAAATGTTTATACATCCTTGAAAGTAGAAGATAGCTCTGGCTTTGTCCCAGGGCCTCAGGAATGAGGCCTGACAAATTCTAAAGAAGATTCTTCGGGAGAAGTTGTGTTGGCATTGGTTAACTTTAACAGTCTTTCTCATTCTGTACTCAGCCCTTCCCCTTGCTTCTCTTGTCCCTGCATCCAAGCTTTTTAGTTTGTTTTTAGAGCCCCAGAATTCAGCGGTTGAGGATGTAAAAGAGATGCTGCTATTTGTGTTATGTGTTCTTCAAAATTCCCTCAGGTTGAAAGTCCTTAATTAGTGAGAAAAGTAAGATTTCACTACCTAAGTTTATGATGCAGGGTGTGCTGGAGAAATGTTTTAGCTCATAGAAAACTGTTTCAAAGGCCCCTGGAACTAATAGCTATTCTTTGCATTTCCATCATTCCTATTGTTGCTTAAGGATTTTGAAGACAATTTCATTCAGCTAGTTTCCTAAAGTTCCTTGGGCTCATTAGGCAAGGCAGCTAATTATGGTTTGAAGCTCTGTTAGTCTAAAGAATATGCACGTTATGTGCAGCTATTGAGCAGCAAACATTGTTCAGATACAGTAGGTATCATTATTTGATGCTAATTTGACAGTCTTGAAGCACTGTGCACAAATTGTGGTTCTTTCCATGGAAACTTAGCTCGATTGTTCTTCCTGAAGCACTCAGGATGTACTTAAAGGAGTTAATAATGAGTCTTCAGAATGTTCTCATGGAAACATTCCCTTCATTGTGTTTTTGTTCAGTATACATTGATTCTGTTAGAGAATTCTGTTTAATTTTGTTCATTTCCCCTAGACTCTCAATAGAGATTGCTCTAAACATCAGTTCATATTAATTTAAGTCCACAAGTGAGATTATTACAGGTTTAGTTATTCCTGGTTAAGATTGTGGCATCATCTGTCCTGGTGGTCACTCGCTGTGCTATGTTTTGGCATAACAGAAAGAGCTATGTCAAAAGATCCCTATCCGAGACCCATCAGTGTGAGGCTTTTGAGGCACTGAACACAGTTCAACTTCCAGGACAGGCATCTGACACCTTGCTTAGAGAGCTCGCCTGCATTTCTCTGCTGGTGCTTCCTGTCTCTCTTGACAGATTTGTATGCTCCTTCACAAGCTCATTGAGCTCTTTACCAAGTGCATCTCCCCACCCACCCAGGGCCTTTGTCAGCCCCGCCCCCAACCCAGGGCCTTTGTCAGGCCCCCATCTGCCCAGGTCTTTTGTCACCTGCCAATTTCTAGTGTCTTCTCACTGTCAGCCCTATGGTGCTTCACAGCCAGATCACAGCCTACTCCTCCTGAGTCTTCAGTGATTCCAGCACACACAAGTGTCTCCCTGTTTTTGAATCCATAGCTCCTTTTAGAAAATTAATTTTATGTGGATTTTTCAGAACACCTCTCAGTTTTAATGTATGGACTCAGAGTTCTTTTAAATTTGAATATATGGACTTTTTACTTTAAAAATGATATACTTACGTTTTCCACTCAACCCTTTCATTCTGATACACAAGTATTTTACCTGGAACCTAGTAGATATTTACACTTATTTGTTGCACAAATAAATGGAATTCTCTGCATGTGGGAGAAAGTATTTGAATTTTGAAATACGTGAGAGTTAGCTTTTAGCATATTGCCAAGTAGAATCGAGTTGGTTATTTGTTTTCTTGAATTCATTTTTGTTGGTCTGCTTGGTTTTGCTTGGAAGAGATACTAGTTTACAGCTGTCTCAAGCCAGGCACTCTGCTGAAATCCCTTAGGTGTTAGTATTGAACCTGTATGTATGCATTTGTGACTACTGCATAATTTAATTTGTAGTGCACAATAAGGTCTATAAAGTAATGTCATTTCATTCAGCAACATACTAGTACTTTAACCAACATACTAGGACTTCCCTATTCAGATCACTGTTACTGCCTTCAAATTAGTCATCTTTTGAGACTATTCCTTATTCATCACACTGTAGTCACACTTCAGAGATCTTTACAAGGTAAATGTGTGAAGTATAAATGGATGATGTGGTCAAGGAGAGGTAAAGGGCAACAGGGTAGGAAGGTACAAATTGGCTATTAATATTTTGCTCCATTCATCAATGAATTACTGTGCATGTAATGAGGATTTTGTCTGTCTTACTAAGATATTAATTGTGATTGGAAAACTTGACTATATTTTTAAGTCTGACTTAGAAATATCTGCCCTTGCATTTCATTATCACATTGCTTCCTATGGAGAATGGAAACTACAGTAGAGATATGACTAATTGAAAAAAGTGTAGTTTAATGTAGCAGTAATAGTAAAGGCTACCTAAATAGTGCATAATGCTTAGGAATGTGTAGTTTCTTTGTCTTGTTCAGATTATTTAAGTGCAATTTTATTCCATTCCTTCATAGCTTTTAAATCTCTTTGACTAACTTACTACTCATAACAGTCCACATTTGTTAGCTATGTTCCTAGACATATTCTCCTTAGCCAAATATTTTTACCTTCTGTCCTCCATAGGTAAGACATCATAGTCTGATATGGTCAGACAGACCTGAACTCCATCCTCCTGCTTCTCAGTAACTGTGGTCCTGAAGTTGTTCGGTACCATCTCCTCTTGCATGATGCAGATAGTATCTATATCACAAAAATGGGATGAAGATTAATTATGTAAATGTAGTTAAGAGCACTTAACACAATGTTACTACGTAGTAAATAGTAAAAAAAAAAAATGCCCCTCCTTTTGTTGTTGGTTCATGTAGCTTTTTATAACAATATGTGCTATTTTGCTTTATACCCTAGGTTTACCTGTATTTAAAATAGTTTCATACAGAGTTCTTTAGTATATGATGCTTAAAGTAATAAATACTGGATATATTTTATTTACATTTGTCAGGTATATGTAAATGTAATACAACATATTGTGAATACCTGTGATGTTTAAGGAACATACTCTCCAAAAATCTTAATAGAAATTTTTCTGACTGCTAGACTGGCCTGTCATCTAGTTTCCAAGAAAAGGTCAAAAGATACATTTGAATCCAGGGAATTTAACCAGATTTGCTAGATTCCTTGAGGAAAACAAGGGGGAAGGGTTGCTGTAGGAGCATAGTCTGCCCCTCTTCCTTTTCAGCTCCTTTGGGCATAGTATTAGATTGGTTCCCAGCGTGATCGTGCCCTTGTATTCCTGCTGAGTTTGACTGCAGTCCCATGCTTCATTCTCAAGAAATGTTGCCCAGAGGCACATGTGCACAAAGGTAGACACAGAAATTATCATGGGAGGCCGCAGCTGCCTACGGCAGGTGAGGCCTAGAGAAAATATGAAACATATAGAATTTATTAAAAGGCAAGTCTCCACCTCCAAAAGTAAGATACAAAATTCCATTGTGAAAATAATTCCAGATCAACAAAGGCTTGGAAATGATTTTTTTAATGTAGGGGAATTATAGCTTCATCCATACATCCAAAGAGATGAGATATATACATATATGTACATTGTGACCATATGCTCAGGTTTACCTGTTACTTGCTATATTTAATAAGAAATGTCTGCAATTGTATGTATTTGCTGTGTTTTAAAGTTTCTTCAAAGAATAAGCAAAGTATATGTTATACCACAAATAGTAAACAAATATTAGCGTGGAAGTGTTCCACACATCTAATTTTAAGAAATAAAAATAGATTGTATGAGAAATAAAAGCAAAAAACAATTAATCCTAATGATATTATACAGAATCTTGAATTTGGTAGAAGCACTTTCTTAAAATAGGTTGGATATTTTGTCAACAGAAAATCTTTAAGAGACACAGAACAGATTTTTTTATAGTTATGAAAGATTTAGAGTTAATGATTATTTAATTAAAAGCTATTTTCTGGGTTTTTTTAATCCACAAAATCAATTGCTGCACATTGAATTGAAGTGTTTTCCATCTACTTTAAATTTTTTAGAACATAGTACAGTGATTTTAAAATTACTATGCCCATTTATATTTAAGTCTTATGAAGGATCTATATATGTGGAGGTATATGTATATTTAGAGCTTGGACCCCCTCCAAAAACTAAACAAACAGCAAAAACTGCCCCGTTTGAGTTGGAAGTAAGAAGTTAGGAATCCCATTTACTGAGGAATTTCCTTTCACTCCCTCTCTTCTTCCCTCTGATTTCCTCCTTCAAGCTTCTCCTCCTTTCCCACAGTCGTAGAATTGGTGGACCCAGAGGTACATCAGCAGCACTGGAGGCTCTTTTTTGTTGTTTGTTTCCTTTTATTTTTCATTAGTACCTATTTGCAGTACATAATGGTCGCATTCCTCACCGTGGTGTTGTGCATGACACATTTTAATTCTTTTTTCATCCCCTTCTCCTCCCCCTTACTCCTTCTGTCTCTTGATCTCTCACACTTGAGAGAGATCCATCTCCCTCTCTTACCATTACCTGTCTTTTATTGTGCTCTTTATTTATATTTTGGGCTCCTCATATAAGAGAAACCATGTGTTATTGA
The DNA here is from genome assembly GCF_000276665.1 of Chinchilla lanigera. Taxonomy (NCBI): domain Eukaryota; kingdom Metazoa; phylum Chordata; class Mammalia; order Rodentia; family Chinchillidae; genus Chinchilla; species Chinchilla lanigera. The sequence continues at coordinate 6,707,236 of NW_004955418.1, forward strand.
AGCTGTGTAATTTATTTTAGTTAACATTGTGGTCTCGAGGGGCATCCATTTTCCTGCAAATGGCTCGAGTTTCATGCGGGCATGCCATTCTTAGAGTGAAAAGTCTAATAGCAATTCAGCATACCTTTTTTCAGAGTGCTAACACATAAGCATTGAAATTTTTGTTTCATAGCTTTAATACGTTAGCAAATTTGTTTAGGGAAAATACACTTTTTTGTTATTATGTTATTATGCATGAATAAATATTCCATTCAGGAACCAGCCTATCTATAGTCCTGACCAATCATGAGTAGACATTGCTTACCTTCCAAATGCTTGTGTTATGCTGTGTGTATTGGTGCTCTGCTTTGGGTTAGTTACGGTTTAGATCAAGAATGACTCCCCAAACTGTCATGTGCTCAGAGGTTAGCATTTTGGAGAGTTGTTGGATCAGGCGGTGCTGTACTGGGTGTATTCATTCATTAATGAGTTTGGTAGGTAAGTGTGCAGTTAGGAGGTGGGTCCCGGAAGGATGTACAGTGTCTCCCTCCTCCACTCCTCTCTTCTGTCTCTACTTCCTGACTGCCATTATGTGAGCAGGTTTCTTCCATGCCAGGTCCTTCCACCATGCTATTTTTGCCTTGGAGCCAACCACCATGGACTGAAAATATGAACCAAAATAAACCTCTTCTCCTTCAAGTTCCAGATGTCAGGTATTGTGTCTCTGTGGAGAGGAAAGTAAAACAGGACAGCCACAGACGAAGCTGTGTAAGAAAGAAGAGTAGTTCATCTTTAAGTATGCTTGCTATGGGTGGAAACTGTGGAGTAGTAACTGTACCAGGAAATTTCTTTTCTGGGAAAGCTAAGTTGGAGTGGAACAAGACTTAGAGGCAGGAAACCAGTTAGACTGGATTATTGGTTGGCGCCAGGTGATGAGATTGAGATAACAGCAGAAGCAGCTCAGAGGAGAGGAACTAGGGAAACTGAGAACTGTTTAGAACACAGTGCTAATAATGTGCTATTAACTGAATAGGAAAACTGAGACACAGAGGAATAAAGATTAACTCTCCTAATTTGGACTCCTGGTGCCTTCACAAGATGCAGGATACAAGGAAGAATAGGACTGGAGTCCAAATGGTGAGCTGACTTGTGGAAATTTTGCATTGAGTGCCTCTTCACTTGGGGGAAGGCCTAGAGGCAGAAACGCAGAATTGAACTCTAGAAATGGGTCCAGGCCTGGACTTACTTAAATGTTTTACAGGTGTATTTGTTTTATATTGAATTATCCTGATTATTAAAGTCAAAATGTTAATCTTATGAATAGGTGACTATAACTGTGAGAGAAAGCTGCCCTTGTCATATTCAGATCATGTGGCTAAGGCTTCTTGCCTGACCTTGGAGGGAGTAAAGAGGGGCAGAGGAGAGCTTCATCTGAAATTATAGTGCTAAAGCTCAAATTACGATGTGGAAGCAAATGTGCATTATTTTGCATTTCATATTATGATAGTTTATACTTTCCTTTTTGAATTGTAATATTACTATTTTTCTCCCTGACTAAGTTGTAAACCTTTCTGTAGTTAAGGGACTGTCTTTCACAGTGCTGTCTTTGTTTTATCTTTAACTATCTTCAGATATTCCACCACAGTCTTTGGGTGCTAAGAATATAGGTAGATCTGGCTGTGAGTCATGGCTCTGCTGCTACCTAGGTATATGGCTTTGGACAGGTTGTTGCACCACGGACTGCTCAGTTTTCTCTTCTGAAACACAAAGGTTATGATAGTATTACTCATTCAGGTGAAACTTACTGAAATTCATTCTACAAAAGCAGCAGTTTAAAGTGCCTTGAAAGTACTCACTAATACAGTTTTAATAATTATTATGTGGTTTACTGCTACTGCCATTATAAATATACCTCAACTCTTTTCAGAGCTAATTTCTTTTAAAGGTGTAAGTAGCAAAGAAAAGCCATACATATCAAGAATAAATAACATGTTTAAATCTAAAGCAAAGATAAATGAAGGGACAAATATCTTATTCAAAATCTATGAAATATTTTCCAGAAGTATGTTTCATAATTTTTTTTGGTTAGCCTTAGAATATAAATCAAGCCACAATTACAAAATCAAAATGATTTAATGATCATTTTGGTCATGTAGAAGACAGTGAAATGCACAAGGAAAATTCTTCACTCTTATGAATTGCTAAGACAAAACACAAAATTTCTGTTCTCTTTTTATGCAGTTGGTGTAATGAATGATAATTTTTATTTTACAAACTACAGTAAAATTCCAAGTGTCTGGAGATCAATTACCAACCAACTTCAACTAGAATACAAATCAAGAGCCTTCAAATTATTTTTTAAAAAAGCACTTCATGCAATTAAAATAGGTACCACAAAGTTCATGCATAAAATCATTTGTACTTTTATTCTTAAATTTCCATAATAAGAAATTTTTAAAAATAAACAATGGCAGATGGAAGAAAGTTCTAAAAGGTGTGGTTTCCAGGAGTGCACCACATCAGATCACCGCTCACTTTCCGAAGAAGGAGCACAGCCCCTGAGATACCCATGCATTGCTTAGGCGCAGAGGTTCAGTCCTAACTCAGCTGTTTTGAAGTTGTATAGGATTAACAACTTTGACCACAATTCCTACTCTAGAAAAGGGATTGTGATAGGATGGTTATGAGTGGCAACTTCTCTTTTTGTCTGTCTGACAGTACTAGTTGCATCAGCTGTATACCAATAGTAAATATTTCTTAAAAACCTACACTGTGTTGTTGTACTAGAATCACTGTTAAAATGTTTTCAAATCAACCTTGTATTTTACTCCTACAGAACCTATTCATTGCAACTTGATACACCATCATGACAAGTGAGATAGGTTTCTCAAGCTGCCTAGCAAACTTAGGTACCACTGGAAAACATCTATGAAAGTAAAGGAAGAGGGAGAAATAAATAAAAAGATTAAAAAACAGCAATACATTGTAGGAACAATTAGAGCAGGAATTTCAAGCTTCACGGACCATATGCATCTCACAAGCATGTTTTGTTTAGTTCCCACAATATTATCTACACAATGATTTGTTTTATTTTGTTGCAGTTGCTAACATTGTTAAGTAACAATTATCCAGTGATTCATATTTTTAAAAATTGATTTTAATTTTCTCTTGAAAACATGAAGTCTTCATTCCTAAAAGACATTAGCTCTTGGGAGTTTAGATGCACTGCAACAGGTAGATTATACAATTTCCCACACACCTTCCTCCACTTGTAGGGAGGGCATTTCAGTTTTCACAGTCTCCGCACTTACATATGGTCTGCGTAACACTGATGCCCAGTGTTAGTTGCCGTTTATCTTGCTACAAAGAAACTGAATGTAATATTTGTTACCTCTGATTCTCCATAAAAAAATGAGCAATTGGAAGGCAGATCTGTGAAGCTGAATTGTATGTAAGGAAAGAGAGCAAGTATATTTTTTCATGGAGAGTAACATTTCTGTGTGTAAGATGCACAAAGTGTGTCTGTGAAAACCATAAAGCAACTTCACTCATTTCCTTTACCTGCATAGGCCCTTTAGGCAGTTGGGCTAAGTACAAAGCCCTCTATACTGTCATTCTTAGCACAGATTCTTAATGCAACAGAGTGAAATCATAATCAAGGAAATGTTTGACTAAATTCAGCAAATGCTACTTACAAGATAAGGAATATAAAACTTTCAAGAATTATTTCTACACAAGTAGTTAAAACAAGAAACTTTTGATCAGTAACTTGAGCCATAGAAAATTCCTGTTAATAATTGTTTGACCCACAAAAATATCCATTTCACATGAATTAGCTTACTTTAAAATGGTTAAGCTTCTGATACTTGTTTATTTTACTTCTGTAGAACTCCATCCTTCCCACAATACCAAACAAATGAGATTGCTTTATCCAGTAATAAAATTCATAATATGCTGTGGAACAGTTGCAAATACTATGTGAATCTTATAAAAGCAATTAAAATGCACAATATTGTGCTTCATTACATCTGAAATGTAGCTTATGTTCATGGATGTGGTAATATACTCTGAGTGAAATAATTGAAAGTATTTGGAGTTGGTAAGCCCTTCATTATGAGAAGATAGTACTTTTATAATCTTGTAATCCCCTGAGATGTAATGCTGTCTCTTGGGAGGCCTACTCTATTTGACATCCAATCAAATATGTTCTGGAAATTAGCTACATTGCACTTCGTTACATAAATTCTATGAGTGTAATGTGATGCTTTTATGAGTTTACTTTAAAAAGATACCATTACCTAAAATTTAATAGACTTTATGACAAGCTTCAATAAATTCAAAGGACATAAATAGAAACTTTTGGAGGTACAGCTTAAGTTTATAATACTTCATTTCTTAGTGTCTGAATAGTTCTTCCAAGTAATATATGTAATACACACAGTTACTATGTGCCGTATGTATAGTTTAACAAATGAAGGGCCACAACTAGTGAGTAGAGCTGTTACCTGTTATTCTTTTGTTAGAACAGTTTGCTTTTATTGAAAGCATAAAATCTGACAATTGAAAATTTTAAATTCTGCCTTTGACTTTGAAAACTATTACCACCAAAAAACTTAAACTAAAATAGTTTGTTCATTACTATACATATAAATATTTATAATATTTCTGATTGGGGGACCTGTCAATCATAGTCTGTTTTCTTATCATATCTTTCTCCGGGCTTGAAAATAGTTGGCTGAATTCAGTGACTATTACATATCTTGTGAGTAGATGAGGGAAAAAAGTAAATAGATGCACAAGACTATATCAAGACTTGCTACAATGAAACGCAGTTGAATTCTCTTACTAAAATGCGAGCTGAATAAGTCTTTTTAAAACATTTATTTTAACAAAAAGTCTACCAAAAATACTCTTTCATAAAACACCAAGTTTTTACTTTTTTTGTTTTCAAACATCTCAAGCTATTTAGTAAATGCAAGGTGTTGGTTAAGGAACAAAGTGTCTCAAATATGTTATGAAAAATAGCAATTTTCAAGCAACTTGATTTTAATTTCAAGTATTATTTTATTCAGTGATAAAGTTTCTAGTTGATAAAATAGTAAAGTACATCCAAATTTAAAACTTATCTTTTTAAAATGTCCATTCATTCCTATAGTTTAACCTAAATGTAAATTTTATAAAGGCAGAAACTAGGAATAATGAAAACTGTGCTTGATAATTAGATTTATTTGCATTTTCTAGGATATAATGCTGATATTTTCCTGATTTTTCTTTGTTTCCCTTTTGCTTTTTCACAGACAAAACTTGCCTTTAATTATGTATTTCATTCAACCCCAAAGCAAGCAATTTTTAATCAATGTCCAAAAGTAGGGAAAAGTATTACAGACCATAGCTTCTCCCTCCCCCATTTTATGTGAATTTTGACTAAGTTACCCAGGCTGGCTTCAAATTAGAGATTGTCTGGAACCAGTCTTCCAAGTGGCTGGGACTACAGGCTTGTGCTGTCATACCTTGCTTCCCATGTAGGTCACATGCATTTATATTCTTTGGCTTCTAAATTCTTGCCACAATGACTTGAGTGATTTTTTTCTCTTCTCTCTTTTCTCTTCTCTCTTCTCTTTTCTCTTCTCTCTTCTCTCTCTCCCTGAGACTTTTATGTAGTTCAGACTGGCCTTGAACTCATTATGTAGTCCACACTAGCCTTGCACTCACAGCAATCTTCCTGTGCCAGCCTCCCAAGTACTGGGATTAAAGGCTTATACCGTCACTCCTGACCAAGAAATTTTTTTTAAAACAAAGTATACATGAAAAAAAGATATGCAATACACTCATGTGCCACTATGCCAAGCTATGGGCTTTAAAAAAAAAAAAAGTATATATGAAAAAGAGACAAGCAAAGTTAAGAACTATACAAGTAAGAAAGAAGCAAATGTAAACTTCAAATAAAAAATGAGAAATGAAGCCTGGTTATAGTATATATTATAACCAAGGTCAGAAGTGAGAACAGTACTTACATGGACATAGTGATATAAATGTCTTCTGTTTATTCTCCCTGCCACATTAAAAGTATGGACAAGGTCTTCCTTTTTACTCTTTTTATCCTCTGTCATTTTAAATGCAATAATCATACAGTAAATATTATTCAAATTAACCTGAAGTTCAAGAATCCTCTACATAGTTTGTTATTTCTCAGTATTATTGACTGTCTGTAATACTGTTTGAGCAAAGGAAAAAATCTTGGGGGCCACTTCTCTTAACATAAAATGAGTAACCCCATCCAGGAGAGCACATCGGCAATTGTTTAATTAGAGCCATGAATCTCCACTGGTGTACTAACTCCTGAGAAGGTAGGAATGCCCATGGAGAGTCTGAATGTCATGTTCCACAGCTGTAAGGAAGAGATCTCCAAGAGACAAGCATACTGATGATCTTCCACATCATCTGCCACATTGCCTTCAAATGCAGGAGACTGCCAGGAGTGAAAGAGAGAGAAAAAGAGAAAATGCCAGGATTCAACACAAAATGACCCAAACAGTTTTGTTAGTAAGTAACATATAACTTCTCGAACATAGAACACTGAGAGGGAAAGCATGTCAAGATGAAGAAAATAATAGATTTGTAGTAAGGGTACTGGCCACAAAGATTTCTAAATAGTTGCTGTGAACAGCTCTGGTTCTTAATCGCCTTTTCATAGTTCACACAGATAACTGATCCCAGGCAAGCAAAGAAAAGAGAATTTGAAAGGAACTGAACATTTACAGTGTCTATGACCTACCATTTTATTTGGAGGTAGGTCATTTGTAGAGGTGTGAAAATGAGGAAGGAAGTGAGGCCCATAGAACAATAGTGAAACTCACACATTTGTATCCCAAGGGTTTTGAATTCATAAAAACAAGCTACAAGGTTCTAAAAAACTAAATTGCTGAAGAATAATGAAGACATATCTTGATAAAAGCATACATCCCAGGAGATAAAAGAAGAAAGGTATGGTTTGCAGCCATTAAAAGCAAGACATTTGTGAGGGGAAAGAAATCAAGTCAGATTCATGCTTCTCCACAGCAAAACTGAGATAGCTATTTGTAAGGCTGTGAAGGTAAAAACACATATAACTCCAAAATTGAATATTTAAACATGTGACTCCTTAACCGTAAGTGTAGCAGTGTTTATCAAGCATATGAAAACTTAGGAAATACCTGATGAGTCATTCTTTAAAAAATTTCTTTAAAAGATGTCATCTGACTGTCCAAAAAATTAATCAAAATAAAACCTCAACAGCAGCAGCAGCGCTGCCTGGAATGACTTAAGAATCTGAAGCCCATCCATCCTGGGAGACAAAACAGTCTCTTTAGGGAACTTCTCCCAGAGTGGATGGGCTTCAGATTCTTAAGTCATTCATTCCAGGCAGGACTGAGATAGGTATACCTGAGAGTGGTCCGTTAGGACTGGGACACATGCCATACCTAGCTAGTCAGGAGGAGGCAAGGAACTTCTGATGGCAGTCCCCAAACTGCATTGCAGGGAAAGAGAAATTGAGGATTTGTTATCAGAAAGAAGGAATGGATGCCAGGCAGATAAAAACTACCAGTGTCTGTCATTTTCACCTGACTTTAAACTTGCAATAAAGTAAGCTGCTTTCCCACTCAGTATGCCACTAGAGGAATTAGCTGATTTATTTTCTTTATCAGATCTGTTCCTTCATTCCTTTCAAAGTAATTACAGGCTTCTTCTTTCCTATCTCATGACACTGATTATTAGCTAAAGCTAATTCATCAGCTGGATATAGGTGAAACACCTTTAGCTATCTTTCAGGAAAAGCTTAGTAAATTATTTGTCATTCTCCAACCCAAGAAATGTTCTCTCCATAAGTTAAAGTTTATTAGATACCGTGAGAGGTCTTTGAGTTCAGCCATTTTCTGTTCCAGCTATAATTAGAAAGCTAGACAAATTATATCAACTCCTAGAGAAAAAGTCCACACACATACTGCTTAATAAATCCAATTTACTCTATTTGCTTGGTATTAACAACTGTTAATGTTATGTCCAAATTCCCTTCCTTCCTTGTTGAAAAGAACTACATCATTACAGCCAGTCCATACAAATGGATAGTTAATTACTCGGCACAGAGGCCTGTGTGATTCATCACTGCAGTATGTGAATGTTGCCAATTGTCAGCGTTTTCCAAACTACATAGGGTGGTATGGTTTGTGTCCCAATCAATGGTGGCAATGCTCCAGAAAGAAAATACTACCTAGATGTTAGGCATTCATTAGACTGATCAGTCTGTCGTCCTTCATCAGTGATTTCTAAACTGGCTGTGTATCATCATCACATGGTGACATTAACAACAACAAAAAAAGACAGAAATTAAGAGACACATCTTTCCCCAAAGCACTGAATCAGAATGTCCTGGGTGGGGTGAGGGATAGATTTGTAATTCTGCAGACCTGAAGTTTATACAGTTTAAGGTCTTTAAGACAAGGAGTACCAATGTGTATTAGTTTTACAGATTTTGTAAGAGTATATTACCATGTGAACACATTTCTAGAACCCAGGCCATAAAGTCCAGTGTAAGTGACAAATACTAAAGCTTGACCTTCATTATCTTCAAGGTAAATATGTACGTTAGAGCCTAGAAGTAAATATATGCTTATATGTGTGCTGTGGCTTACATCTAGATGCCACCCCAAAAGCCTTATGCGCTCATAGCTTGGAGCTTTTTGGAAGTAAATCTGCAGGGTAGAGCACAGAAATAAATGTATGCTTGTATGTCTGCATTATGGCTTGTGTCTATACATACCTCCAAAGCCTCAGGCACTTATAGGTGGGGCTCTTTGGAGGTGGCTGGATCTAGGGTGTGTTAATATGGATTAAGGGTGTGTGATAACTAAATTAGTTCACTGATTGGTTTATCATAGTTTGGAATGTGGCTAATGGGGAGGCACCCTCCCTCATCCCCAGGTATGGGTGGCACCAGCCAATGGGCTTGTAGCCTGAATGGAATAAAAGAGAAAGGCAGGCTCACTGTTTTTGCTTACCCTCCATGAACTGTTCGGTTTTGCTTACCCTCCATGAACTGTTTCCTCTCCCATGCCCCTCTGCCATGCTGGCCTGCATTGGAGCCAGCCAACTATGGACTGGCTACAAACTATGAGTTAAAATAAACCTTTCTTCTTTTAATTTGTACCCATTGGGTATTTTGCCCCAGCACCAGAAAGTAACTAAGACATTTTGTGTATGTGTATGTGTATGTGTATATGTATGTGTGCACATGTGAACACTGCTCTTCTGTGCATGATTTAAGCTCGCAGGTGAGAAGATCCAGAACTGGGACTCTTCTTTATGTAGCATCTGTACTGCTTATTCTCTGCACCTCAATTTTTCTTTTCCTTTCCTTTCCTTTCCCCTTCCCTTTCCCCTTTCCTTTCCCTTTCCCTTTTCATTTCCCTTTTCCTTATTTCCTATTTTGCACTGTTCTTTTTCTGTTTCATTCCTTGTCACTTACACACAAGCACACACCCTCATTTTAAAAACTAAGCCTTAGCCCCAGTATAATATTCATAAGCCTCGTCGCTGGATTGGGGGTTTCAAATAATCGCTGGACTTTCTGAGAGACAGTATTAACCAGTAAACTGGTAGTGGATGGGGTGTTTAATAGAAAATAATAAAACAAGTTGTTAAAAGGAACGTAGAAATTTTGTGTTCTCTATAATTTAATCTAGTTCTCTGATAAAACGTACAAATTCAAATTTAAATGCTTTGAATTTCATGTTTTTATTTTTTCTTTCTGCTTATGGGCAAAAGTACCTATAAGCAAAAATTATTACCTCTATCTAAGCTAATCCACATTCCAGATAACAGCCCTTGAATTACAGCTACTCTAGTTACAGTTAGAAATAATTTAGCTGTATTTTTGTGCTTAGTTTTAGTTTGTAAATAACTTTATGCTTTTTGCCAAGTTATTTCACATGGTTTGAAGCGCTGAATACCAGTACCAATAAATGTGTTTGCCTTAAAGAGTACTGGATTAGAAAAAAATCCATTGAAAGAAATACCCTGTTCTTTGTTATACTTTGATAAAATTAAGTGATCCACTTGGTCACGACCTCTTAAAAACTGCTTTTCACTTTGTGAAAAAAATACTTAGTATTGAAAAATTTATGTATTGCCTGTAATATCCCAGCATACCTGCAGTCATTATGAATGAAGCTACTCAGAAAGTATTTTTTAGCATAAAAGAGGGAGTATGGACCCTAGAGAATAAATAAGGCCTCTTCCTGAGTTTCCTCTACGTGCTTATAATTGCAATATCTAAATTTTACGTATTTAAATGAATGTAGCATATAGAATGCCCTCAAATCTAAGGCTTTGTGCTACACAACAGTGATGCAGAGATGAGCAGGGGTGGTCTTTGCCCCTCTCAGTGAAGTTTATACCCAGTGGAAGACACCAGTATATTTCTTCTGATGGAAGAAGGACACTCGGATGCACAAGAACACAAAGAGCAGTAGGTAGGATTCATGTAAGACAGTTCTCAGATTGAGAATATAGCTCAGTGGCACAGAGCCTGCCTGGCAAGTACAAAGTCCTGAGTTCGATTCCTAGTAATTTCATTTAAATCTAAATGCTGGAACAGTATTTATTTTCTTTTAACATTCCTGATACCTGTCTTTTTCTCATTCCACTTCCAATCCTTCAGCAAATGCTATTGCTTCCGCCTGTAAACTCTATTCAGAATTCAGTCTGTTCTCTCCATCTCTATCATGGCATCCAGGACCAGTCCACTATCACTTCTTGGTTTGATAGTTGCAGTAGGCTCCTTACTAGTCTCCCTGCTTCTATACTTGTCGCCTTTCATTCTGCTCTATCCAGAGCCCTGAGCAGTTCTTTGAAAATTTAAGTTAAATTATATCACACTTCTGTTTCAAAATTTCCAGCAGATTCCTAGATTAGAGTCAAAGCCAATATTGTTAAATTGGCCTAAAGGAAGATTGCTTTTTCCACCGTCTTTTCCATTAACTTCCCAATCTTAGCACAACTACACTCCAACCTGTGCAACAAATTAGCATTCTTCCCCTTCATGGCCTTGGTGCTAGAGTTGTCCAGGTAAAATGCCTTCTCTTAGATACCTATATGGCTTCCTCACCTGCCCCTTCAGGTTTTTAGTCAGATGTGCCTTTCTTTGTGAGGCCTTTCTTGGCCACCCTAATTAAAATTCTAATTCCACCCATGCTGTCTGCTTATTTTTCTCCAAAGCATTACCATCTGACAAATTATACATTCTGCTTACTTATTTGTGTGTGCAATATAAGCTGTACAAAAGTCAGAAAAATTAGACCTCTTTATGCTTCCCAGGACATTACATGATACACAGTAGATAGTCAGTATCTGTTGAATGAAAAAGAAAAACAAAGAATGTATCTGCTCCGCTCTTATCCCCACAGGTTCTTCCCACTTCCTCTGGTTTCCTTTGTTTCTATATCAAGGTATTTTTACATAGTCTATTGGTCACCCTGGCAACATGTATGTTTTCACCTACTTCTGTGTCTAAGTCGTGGTCACTTAAAATCGCATCCTACTCCACTGCACATGGGGTCAGATAAACTTTTCTGTCTAATATCAGCTTGAAATTGTTGTCCTGTATTTAGAGTGATCTGGAAAAATTAGCCTAGAAAGATAGACAAGGTAGGTATATGACAAAGACATGAATATACTTTCCCATACCTATAAACTAACATATTTAAACCCAGAAATCATATCTCATAAAGCAAAGAAATCTAGTATAATGTCAGGATTTTGAAAAGGATACATAATTCTCTGATAAGTAATACATGTATTTATGCAGACCGAAATAAAAAAGAATCATTGAACCAGGGACTTTAGGTTCCCTGCTAATGTTAAAGTGGTGAAGCTTTTTCTCTCCTTCATCGTGAATTCTAAATTTAATAAGAGGATTGTCAGGCGAACTCAACATTCCCCTCAAAGGGGAATGTAACCACCAAACATAGCACCACTCAAAACCAGAGCGATGGATCAGATTCTGGTAAATGCAGGTTAGTTCTAAATACACCCCTTCTTTATTACATTTTTGGAGGTCACATATATGGAAATAATTTCTATATACCCAATCAGGTTTGTATCTTTCTACTTGTAAAGTAAAAAATAAATAGGAAAGGATTAAGGGAAAAAGTACTTATCCTTGCTCTGATGCATTAAATGACCTTTTAAAAAAAGTTCTGCACTTGAACTTATTTTTTCACTGAATTGTTTATCTCAAAGGAAGGAAAGCAGATGCAGCCTATAAATAATGCTTGCATTTCCGTTTCAGGGTGTGAAGGGCAGGAAAGACTCTTCCCAGAAAGGTCAAGGGCCACAGGCAGCTTGCTCCCTTTGTGAATTAGACAATACTTCTGGTTGCTATTCTGAACTCAGTAAGCTGAGTTATGTAAAATGAATGGCCCAACATGCAGCATCTTGAAAATTCTAGTGCAATTCAAAGTTTTCAGTTTTTAATGCTACCCATCACTATTGGGTAATCATTTGTATTAGACATATTTTCCACTTGATTTTCAGAGGCTCAGAGTTCCTTAAATGAACCTTAAATAAATAAATGGATATACTTTGAAATTTTCACAAATAACAGGAATTTGAAAAGTTTACTACACTTGTTATTCTTTTTCCTGAATTTTATTTTCCTATTTTTTTAATTTAATGTCTCTCAGGACAGAACATTTATTTTATTGCTATTTTTCTTCAAATTGCATGTTTCTGATTTCATAGTAGCAAGAAGACTCTTAGAATTAATAACCAAATTCTGTAATGTAGCAGGATACAACATTAACATATAAAAGTCAGTAGCATTCCTGGGGAGTAATAATGAACTCACTTGAAAAGAAATTAAGGAAAAATACCATTCACAGTAGCACCAAGAAAAATGTTAAATACTTAGGAATTAGCCTAACTAAGGCAGTGAAAATCCTCTAAAACACAAACTACATACTCTGAAAAAAGAAATTGAGGAGGACATCAGGAAATAGAAATATATCCCTTATTTCTGGATAAGAAGGACCAGTACAGTCAAAAGGACCATACTTTCAAAATTGATATACAGATTTAACATGATTCAGTCAAAATTACAGCTGTATTCTTCACAGAACTGGAAAAAACAATCCTAAAATTTTTATGGGGCCATAAGAGACACACACTAGCAAAAGCAATCCTGGGTAAAAAAGAACAAAACAGGAGGCATTGCAATTTGGGATTGCAAGTTGTATTATAAGGTTGCTGTGATTAAAAAGACAGTAGAGTGCTGCAACAAAAGCAGTCATGAAGAGCAGTGGGACAGGACAGAGAATGCAGAAACAACCCCATGTACATTCAACTATTTGGTCTTTGACAAAGAGGAAAAAAATATACACTGGGGGAATGATCGCCTCTTTAATAAATGATGTTGGGAAAACTGGCTATCTACACGCAGAAGACTGAAGCTAGATCCATATCTCATACCGTGCACTAAACTAAAATCAACATTCATCAAAGGACTACATATTAAAGTGGAAACACTTAACCTGCTGGAAGACAAGATAGGTAAAACTTTGGAAGACATAGGCATAGGCAAAGGCTTTCTGAACAGAAATCCAGTTGTACAGGAAATAGTTCTGAGAGTCAGCAAATGAGATCACATCAAATTTATATGTTCTATACAGCAAAAGAAACAACCAACAGAGTGAAAAGAAAACCTACAGAATGGGGGAAAATGTTTGGCCGCAGTTCCTCAGACAGAGATCTCATGTCTAAAATATAAATATAACTCAAAACGATTAGACCTCTCCAAAATAAAAGAGCCAGTCAGAAACGGGCAAGCAAAATACACAGTCACACATGAAGAAGTAAAAGTGGCAAATAAGTACATAAAGAAATGCTCAACATCTCTGGTCATTACAGAAATGCAAACTAAAACAACACTGAGATTCCATCCTACTCCAGAAACAATGGCTGTCATCAATAAATCAAAGAATAATAAATGCTGGAGAGGGTGCAGGAATAAAGGAACTCTTCTGTACTGTTGGTGGAAATGTGAACTAGGAAAACCACTATGGAAATCAGTATGGAGATTCCTCAAAAAGCTCAAACTAAAATTCCACTTAACCCAGCTATTCCCTCCTAGGTATCTTCCCAAAAATGTTAAAGACATCATATTACAGAGACACTTGCACACTCATGTGTATAGCAGCACAATTTGTGATAGCTAAATCTTGGAAGCGGCCCATATATTCATCAACAGATGAATGAATAATGAAAATGTGGTATTTATATACAGTGGAGTACTACTCCACTGTTAAGAAAGAAAGATAAACTTGAATCATTTGTAGGAAAATGGATATACCTTGAGACCATAATGCTAAGCAAAATAAATCAGACACACAAACTTGAATATCATATAGTTTCTTTTATATGAGAAACCCAGAGTAAAACTACAGGGCAAAATAAAAGATAACAGAAAATAGGGAGACAGATTGTTCTCAAAGGGGAAGGGAATCCAGACGAGGGGGAAGGAATAAGGGATGAATAAAAGGAATTGAGATGTATCTTTCTATAAAATGTACTAAAACATCTCCTAAAGTTTTAATTCCTTTAAGTAACAAAATGTGGTGTCCCCCCCAAAAAAATGGAAAGAGAAAAAATAAAGTAGAAGAAGTAAACAGATTTTAAAATATTGCTTCATAAACAAGTAACTACTATTTGAGGGGCGAAATTGTTTTAAAGTATCAGAACACGTAAACTCTGTAGTCTTTAAAAGTGAGCTCTTTTGTTTTTAGCTGATTGACTTTGCCCGAGTTGTAGGTTATTCTGTTTCAGTGGTTCTCAGCCTTCAGCAGCGCATCAGGATCCCAGAAGCTTTTGTAGCTTTTTCTGAATCAGAATCTCCAGAGGTGGGACTTGGGCATCTGTACTTGGATGGGGAGCCTGTGATTCTTCCGAACAGGCAGGGTGAGCTGCAGTCCCTGTGGGCTGCAGGCAGCTTTCCCGGGGACCATCAACACAACAACAAATGTCTCTGAAAGTGTCATTTCTTTGCTTTTAGAGCTTCTGTGACTTCTACAAAGAGGAGCACTTTTCATACTTAGCTCTTTGTAACTGTGCCAAGAAATTTCTTTGCAAATGGCTTTCATCCAAGTATTACATAAAAGATGTTAGTCCTACTGTTAAATTTTAACCCTGAGTCTTTCAAGCACCAGGGCGTTTCTTCTGATTGTTTTACAGATACCTAGATCCAAAGCAGAAGGTAGAACTAGAAAGGACAAAATAGCACATGCGGGTCACTTGTTAATGCACTTGTATGACTAATCTTCCTCCTATGAAGGAAAAATGTACTTTTCGTCCTAACATTTATGTATCAGATCTTTCATTGGGAAAATAAAACCATTTTCACTTAAAAATTTTTAGTTCTCTACTTAGTCGATTTGTCTTACCTATTATTAGTTTATTCATGTTTTTTTAACTCTTTGTTTTGGAATTGCAAAAAAGTTGCAAAAATAGTAGTTCATGTACAGTTACTACTACTGTCTAACAAATTATATAACTATAATGCAATTAGAAAAGCCAGGGAATTAACATTGAAACAAAAAGGTTAACTGAGCTATAAATTTATGTAAATTTCACTGGTTTCTCTATAACTTCTTTATCTGTTCCAGGATCCAGTGCAGGAATCTACATTATATTTAGTTGTCATATTGACTTAGTCTCCTTCAACTTGTGACAAGTTGACTGTTTTTTGTTTTTGTTTTTGTTTTTTAACTCCATTGAACTTTTTGATGAGTAGTGAGGATTTAGTTTGCAGAATGTTTCTCGCTTTGGGTTTGTGTGATATTATGTTATGAGTAGATAAGGTTTTTTATTTTGGCAGGAATACTGCAGAAATGATCAAGGGATACATGACATTTATATATGTTATTTACCAGTGATATTGACCCCAATCATTTCGCTAAGGTGATACCTGCTAGGTTTAGGTTGAAAGGTTGAAATTTTTCCCTTTGCAATTGATAAAGATCTTTGGCATTTCTCCTCCAACTTTTACCAGTGACTTTTAGTATTCATTGATGAAGCTTACCTATACCAATTGTTAATGCAGACTTTGCCAGAGTTATTTTTATATTTCGTTCAACAATTAATTTGAATTCTTCTGTGAGGAAGAGCTCGTCCCTCTTTGCCCATTCTTACTTATGTATCTATTTATTTATATCAGTATGGACTTGTAGATTATTTTATTTTATAAACTGTTATCCATTCAGTCACTTATTTTACTGCTCATGTTATTCCAGCGTTGACCATTGGCAGTTCCTTCTGATCGGATCCTGAGTCCTTCTGACAATACTGCTATTTTTTTTAAAACACTTGTTTTTTTGTTTTGTTTTGTTTTGTCATAAGTAAGATATTCCCTGATCTGGTCCTAGAATCAACCAGATTTCTAGGAAGCCCTAATTCCTTTTATTGGGGAAAAACACTTAGAAAGTAAGATCTGAGTGCTACTAGGACACCATTGCATCTGGTCCCTCTCAGCAAAAAAGGGAGGAAATATATGTATGTATACTAAACCAGACATGCCCTTCTACCATATTTAATCATTTACTTTTTTTTTTTTTTTTTTTTAGGTACTGGGAATGAAACTCAGAACCTTGTGCTGGCCATGGTCCCTGAAGAGCTCACCAAGACAGT
>NW_004955418.1:6724027-6748257 GCF_000276665.1 Chinchilla lanigera
ACTCACAACCTTGCGCTTGCCAGGCAGGCGCTTTTGCCGCTGAGCTAAATCCCCAGCCCCTTAATCATTTACTTCTATATCTCTATGTGTGCACATATACAGTGAAAATCATGAGTTCATAACAAAACTGAATTCCAGTTCAACACCTGAAGGTTCACTAAGGTATAAGACTTCTTTTCTTACTTGTATTTCTTTCTTTAACATTGAAAAGACTGTCATTTACAATCATAGGTTACACATAAAATAGTTACTGAAATTCTAACTCATACCCCTATAGAAATAGATTTGCTGACCAGAGTACAGTATTTGCTTATAGCTCTTTTAGTTTTTCTTCTTTCTTCTTAAAATATTCAGTTTTTTAAAACTGTGTTATGAAATTATATGGAAAAAATTATATTTTCCATGGAAATTTAAATTAATTGTTACTTCCATCCCTTTCAATGTACGTTTTCAATACAGTTGAGTTCATTTGTTACTGTATGGACTTCTCTTTGCATTCCCTTACATTTTTGTTTTGGGAAGTATGTCAAACAATACTATGGTTTAGAGCATCAAAGCTATATTAAAAGAAGTAGTGTAAGAAGTGTCTTTCCCTCCTGAACCTCTCCAATTCCATTTTGTGGACCATCTTCTTTCTTTGCTTTTTCTACCAACCCTTATCATTAAACAATCTTTTGTAGTTTCTGGTTTATCTTGTTGATATTACTTTTGCACAAATGAATAAATTCATGTATATTTTATTATATTCCCTTCTATCTTGTATGAAGGGCAGTAAAACACCATATAAACTCTTTTGTACTTGCTTTTTTTTTTCACTTAATAATTTGGGAAGAATCATTCCATATTAGTTTTTTATTCATCTCCCTTTTCATTTTTTACAGCTTCATAAATATTAAGTTGTGTGGGTATAGCATAGCTTATTCAACCACTTTCCTTTGTATGGGCATTTAGGTAGTTTCTGTTACTTTGCAGTATACTAGGTAGTCTAATACATAAACTTGGATTTATTTAACTCTAATTATGAAAGCTATATTTTCAAGGTAGATCCTACAAGTAGGATTTCTTCTTTATAATTAAGTGTGCCTGTGAATCTTTCAGCCAGTTTGTCAACTGTAGACTTACAGAAATGCCTATTAGTAGCTTAGTGTATATCCATCATCAGCATAGAAGTTACTGAGCTACGGTTCTTAATTTGTTTAAGTGTTTTAACTTAACTTTCTTTATTAATCACACTTAGTACACAAAAATCATGTTAAAATTGCATTGAAATTAAGAATTAGTCTTGCATAATTAATTTATCCTTTATCAAGTCTCAGTAAATAGCATTGTAATGTGTCAACAGGCCCTAATGAAGGCAGTAATCAGACATAGGTAATCTGCAGTCCTATCATCCAGATGCAGTCTCCAACTTCAGAATCATCAATTGAAAGTACATAGTTGAAGAACTCTAGCAGGGACATAATGACTAAGTACTTCTATAATGCTCTCATCTTCCCAGAACTTTTTATTTTTCAAAATTCTTTCAATTTCATACAAACTGTATGAAATCAAATTTTAATTCATACTAACAGCACTGCTAGGAAGGGAGTTGGGGAAATACTGAATAAATCATAGCATTTACTTAGTGAAAAGTTCCTTACATGTATTATCTCATTCAAACCTCAAACTAACCTCCCTTAGGCATACTGTATAGTTAACATCCCCATTGTCCAGATGAAAAAGCTGAGACTCAAAGAAGTTAAACATCATATTGATGTCAGACATCTACTTAATAGCATGATTAGAACTGAACTTGAATCTACACCCTGCTGTAGTTTTCATAGCCAGCTCATGAATAACAATGAAAAAAATCTCCAAAAGCATTAAGTATTTAGAGAAAGTTAAATTAGTGCTTTGTATATATTTTGTAAACAAAAGATTTCATTGGTCCTCTGGTACAGTTATAGTATAAATTCTTGGCTACCTTTAACCTGTAATTTAATTCCTAAATAGTGATACAAAAACAACATTCTGAACATGGCAACCTCCACTGCAACTCTGGAAGCCTTAAGGGCACAATTAGCACTGGCACTGCAGCCAGGCAATCTCAGTTTCTGCCCTGGTTCTGCCACTTTATTAGATTTGACCCTTATTGAGCTCTTTAACCTCAGTTTTCTTCTCTCTTAAGTGGGCATTGTTCTGTAGGGCCCCTTGGCAGTATTAGAAATAATTACATCAGACATATCTATGCTCACCCACCCCAAATCTAAATGTTATTTTTCTCTCCTATAGTGGTTAGTCTGATTCCTTCTCAACACTTTTCACAACTTAGAATTATATTTACTGTTACGTTTATTTGTTTCTCATGCATTTGTTCCACTAGAATGTAAGCTTCATGATATTAAGGGCTGCTTATTTTTGTTACTCTGTATCCCTTTTGCCTACCCCAGTATCATTAGTCATTGAATAAATATTTCTGGAATGAACCATGTACATAACTGTAAACTTGTTTTTATTTCAGCCCCTATAGAATGACCTACAGCTTCCTTGTCCTTTCTCATCTCTCTGTCTTTACAGTTGCTATTTCCACTGCCCATTATACTTGCCCTTGCTGCTTTGTTTCTCTGGAGAGCTCTAGCTCACCCTTGAAGACCTAGCCTGGCTCTTCTGTAAGGACCTCCTTGGTGAAGCTCCTTCCCTATTGAGTTAGAGGCTGTAGTAATTGGTGTATTCAATTAATGTTTTTCAGAAGCTACTCTGTACCAAGATGTGCTGGGTTCCGGGCACAAGAACAGGAGCCATCATTTTAATGTGAGAGATAGGCCATGAAAAAGTATGCAAATGAATAATAACATCCTTAATTGTAATAAATGACAGGATGAGAAGCTGACCTTTGATTTGAAATCTAAAAGGTGAAAAGGAATTAGAAAAAGGAAGAGGTGCAAGATCAGTGCTGTATTGTGACTGTTTACTGCCTCGTCTCTTTTCTACCCAACTCCACCTGCCATTCCCCACTCACCTCCACTTACCTAGACGCTGAGCTCTGTGAATTTCTGTACACCCAGTATCCGTCGAAGGCTCTCCATGTCACACCACAGTTCCAATCTGGGAAGTTACTAGAATCGCAAGGTGTCCGGCCCCAAGTTTCTGATTTAGTATTTCAGATGTACAGCTTGGGCCGAGAGCTACCTCCCAATGTAAAATCTACTCCCATGCTTGCTGTGTTGTGACAAGGGAATTACTCAGTATTTCTATCACTCAGTTTCCTGATCTTTAGAGTGGAAATACCAGCAAGACTTGATAGAGTTATTGTGAGAGTTAAATGAGGTAACATACCTGAAATTCTTAGCCCAAGGCCTGAGACATGGAAAATAGTCAATAAATTGTTATCGGAAATGGTTTAGGGCTCATGAGGTTTTGAATACATGAATGAGTTAAGGAATAATAGTTTAATTCTACTTTAGTAAGTAGAACTAGGTCAAAACAAAAACTGAGCACCCTGATTCATCTTTAGTTGTTTCATTTATTGTGTATTTTAATTTGGACAAGAAAAGAAAAAAGAAAGTACCAAACACCCATGATTGTAACATCCAAACTGTAGTACTATTGACCCTTTATTTGCTTATAAAGCAGACTTTGGAAGTTTTGCATATCAGTTGGTTCTCCTGTTTTTGGATACTTCAGGACTTTCGTATTCCAGTCTTAAACTTCAGTAAAAACTGTACACAATCTACCAACATTGGGTTCTCCTGAAATGTGTTTGGTCATCCTTTAAAACTCATGGTTTGAATGCTTTTTTTTTTGGTTTTTCTCCGGTACCAGGAACTGAACTCACGACCTTGCGCTTGCCAGGCAGGCGCTTTGGGTTTGAATGCTTTTTACTGAAAGAAATTTCTTTCACGTTTTTCCTACTTCATTAATCATAGGAGATCTTCAGGATATAACCAGTAAAAGTTATGACAATGCTAGGTGACTCAACAATTTTCTTAGGCCAGAGACACCAGTGGGATTAACCTGGGATATTGTTCCTACTACACAGAAATATTATTATGAACATCTCAACAAACCATTAGTAGTTGGCAAATTGTACTATGCCCCTGCCCACCTAGACAACCTTAAGTGCCAAAACAGCATGTGCAAGGATGAAAACATTAGCAAATTTGTGGCATGAGGAACTTAAAAAATAAATTCTTTCTCTATTGTGTTTTTACTGGAAAACTCCAGGATCATAACTGTTGTTTTTATAAACATTAAGTGTCTGAATCCTTGGCAGTACTTTGACACTGGAATGTAAGATGTAAGTTTTCTAGTAAAAAAAAATTTTTTTGAGGTAATTAGCAAAGAGATTTTGGCAAATGGTCTTTTCTGAGTCATTTTTATTTATGTAAGTAATTCATCCTGTTGTTCTTCTCAGTCCAGTCAGTATACTTTAGAAAATATTGTCGACCTTTAATGTTATAGAAATGAGCTTATGCAATCATAGAATAAATAATTAGCAAACAATTTTTTCATTCTTTTTCAATATTTGTGGCATTGTTTTCAAGGTTTTTGTTCACATACTAATGCACCATAAACTTATTCATGCTGGAAGTATTGAAATCTGTTTTTGTGCTTCATAAATGTACAAATATGCACATCTATCAAATGAGAAATCCATGGAAAAGCATTACATGCACTGATTGGTCACTGTGATGGGGTGAAGGATTAGGAAGTTCTTGCAGGGATAAGTAGTGTACATCAGAGATTACAGGAAAAGCACTTGTACTTTAGTAGTGGTGCAGTGCTAAATAGCCAAGAGCACTAGACATATTGCCATAGTACTGAGATGGCAGGCTTCATTTTATTTTAATAGAAGGAAGATTTCTGATGTGGTAAGGACATTCACCCTAACAAATGAATTCCCTCTCTTACACTATAGCATGGCACCAATTAAATCCAACTATATGCATAATAAACTCATAATTCCTAACAGCCCCCAAAAACACCAATATGAAAAATATTATGTATACTCTTACATTGTACCAGTCATAAACAGATGGAAAAAATTATGCTAATTGGTAAAGAAATTCAGTATAACACACCTCAAAATGGTGTTTACATGGATTTTTCTTTTAAAATATTATTAAAATTACTTTGGATAAAATTTAGTCAGTACTTAGGGTTTTTGTAATCCTACATCTGCAATACATTTTAATTTATTCCTCTTGCAAATATGGATATTTGAAAGTATAAGTAACCTTATAATGAGTAAAACTGATAAAAGGTTATATTGAATGAAAGAGACATTACAGAATGATTATTCAGTTTGTAAAGGGGTTTGTCATATGACAATCTTTCCTAAAGCATCTCAAATTTAATTTAGGTCATAAACCACTCATTTACACACAGCATTTCCTCATTTAGTGAGGAAATGAGAGACACCATCATAATAAAATAGATACCTTACATTGTTAACATTTATGCTCTTTTTCTGCCCTTCTCTCCTTGCAGCACTGATAGCCATTGGGCGATACAGCATGACAATAGAGACCGTGGATGTTGGATGGTGTAAAGAAATTACCGATCTAGGAGCCAGCATGATTGCACAAAGCAGCAAATCTCTGAGATACTTGGGGCTGATGAGATGCGATAAAGTAAGCATGGTCTATCAAGTTGTTTTCTCCATATCAGTATACTCATGGAGAGCTTGATATAATATTCTCTTTCCATCCCTTTCCCTGTCTTGACTTTCCCATGTGCTCTCTCTCTCTCTCTCTCCCTCTCCTTCCTCTCTCTCTCTCGCTCTATCTATCTATCTATATATTTATCTATATCTATCAGGATAGATAGATAGCCTGATTTTCTAATCTGAGATTATTTTTCATTTCTCTGTTTAGTAATAAATTTGGTGCTTAAGCAGAATGAAAAGGCAAATATATACACAGTCATCTAAGATTTTGGCATCCTCGTTGTAAGTCCATGGTCCAAAATTTAACAGGTTGCATAGCACACTGCAGTTTGCAAGGTCTAACAGTAAAATTCTATTCAGGATTTCGATTTTCCTGCAACAGTGAGGTGGAAAGAACATAATATTGTTTTTGTAAAGTGGATAATTTTGGTGCTCAGCATCTATGTGTTCTCAATATGTGGGGGCCAAGAAAAGACTGTCAAGGGAGGTGTGGGGGGTTTTGTGTCTCTCTACATGTCAGATGCCATGTAACAATTCTTGTGATCCCAGAGGTTCCACTGAAGGTCTGAGGAGCTGGCTAGGGATGTTAGCATAAATTTGGAATGTGTTCTTTCATTTAATGTGGAACCCTTTGAAGACTAAGAAAAAAGATAGTAAAATCTATATTGAATACCAGGCACTCGACAGTTGTTTTCTGCTTTGAGACCTCCATGTTCTCCCTGTAACAAATCTTAGTTATTTGTATTGTGAAGGTGAGAATACAGAGGCCTAAAAGTAGTCAGCGCTGAGTGAAGGTTGGAGAGCCAAGATGCTAGAAGTCTTCCCAGTGCTTCTGGTACAAGCCTGGGTCAGTCTCCAGCCACATGGCTGCCTCGTTGGGAAAGGCCCACCTCAGATACATGCTAAGAAACTGTTGGCATCTTATACCAATTTGCACATGTGTACTGTTTATGCAATGGTAATTTAGAAACAAATCTAGTAAAAAAGAAATGTGAAACTTAACACACATGCCTCTCAAAGTGCATTTGTTTTCTAAATTTAGCAAATTTGGGGGCAAATAGAAGAATGGCCCAAATCCCTTGTGTGCTTTGTCATCTTTGTTAATTGACCTAAGTCTGTGTGTTCTCCAAATGTTTTTAAATCCCAACTTGTTCTAGACCTTTGCCAGATAGTTGTGTTTTAGACATTTCATTAATTATTCTCAGCCCAGCCTGGAAAGCAAGAGCACTCAGACTCAGGGGTTACAAGTCTCATTCATATCTCGCTACTAAATAACCTAAAGTTGATACACACCCTGTCACTTTAAAATGACTTCTTTTAAAATGGGTTAAAAGGTGAACATTAGGCAGAGTGCTCTAAAAACACAAAACAATTACAGGCAGAGCTCCGCATCTTCCACCAGAAAAAGTGCTAACATCAGTGCTATCTAACCAAGGATACCAAAATGTATGCATACAAACATTCGTGTCCCCTGCCTTTCTCAGAAACCACTATATTTTTACCCCATTCTCTTTAGATTTGTTAAGATTAGCCCCACCTTCAGAGATGAATTAGAGAAGTTCTATGCTCTGTAAATACAGAAGATTATTCTAGACACATGGTTGACCAGAATTTTGCTGATTTCAAGTTAAGGAATGCAGATCCTTATTTACTCAAGGGCAAATTACTCCAAAATGGGATAGACTAGTCCATTTAGTACTATACCAGAAGATGCCAGGCCCAGCCTTGCTGCCTGGCTTCTGGAGCCTCAAGTCAGCTCAGATCCAAGCATGTGAGGTGCCATGAGGACAGAAGACCTTTCCAGACCACACACAAAGTGCAAGTGCAGCCTTGGACTAAAAGGCTTGCTTACCGCTTCAGTTGGATAGAAACTAGACCAAAGTAGTTATTCAGCTTTCAAATACTACATATGCCTTCCATCTCCAGATTTTAAATGATTACTGTATTTGAATAGAGAAGAAAAGAGGTTGGTAGTATAGTTACTTTCTCTGAAGCCAGAGTTTGGGTTCAAAATCTGGGCTGTGTACTTATTAGTTGTGTCATCTTGGGCAACACTCATTTCCTCATTTGTGAACTATAGTACCTATCCTATAAAATTGTGAGCATCGAATGAGTTAACATATGCAAAGCACTTAGAATAGTGTTTATCATACGTAAAATGTACTGCTTACTGATTATTCCTATCATTAATGTCATTAACCTGTTCTTTGATATTTGAATTTCCAAGTGAAAAAAATTGCATTGCCTGCTATCCCATTTTAAAGAAAAAGTGAATATAGTGGAAAAATTTAGAAAAAACTTTATATAATTTTCCCTCATCAAAATTTAAAATTGTTTACTATTGTCTTAACAAGGATATCAATAATTGCTCCTTCTGCACACTTTACCAAGGATTATGAATGCCTCGATGGAACATTATATATTCAAAATAAAGTTACTAACCATCTACTCACGCACCAAGATGGAGAAAGTTGTGCAGTGCTAAAAATTGGAAGTTGAGGAAAAGACCATTCAGATAAGGAGGAAAAGAGAAAGAAAATAAACTCAAAACTAATAATAGAACAAGAAACAGGAAAACTAGGATTAGGGTGTAGAGAAGATCCACTGTCTCAATCTGTAATCATCTGTGCCAAAAAGGCATTAAAGAACAAAATTAATTTGGGCTCTAACAGTCTTCTCCCTGAACCTTAACCAGATCTTCTAACCAGTAGTAAAACTCATTAGTTGAAGTTCTCTCCCCCTTTCTACATACCACTGGAGCCAGTGGAGGGGCAAAAGACCTCAGTAGCCACACAGTTAATCCCTGATCAAGAATGTGTCAGTGGGATCTCTGCTCTGGGGAGGGTTGGGTTGTACAGTCTATGTGTCCCTGCACTCAGGGTCTGTGACCTGTGGTTCTGAGAAATACTGAAGTCTAGGTGCATTTTCCTTCACATGCAGTAAATTTCACTTGGGCCCACTTTAATTTGGAGGCTATACTTTACAAATCTGCTTTTTTTGATCCCATTAAAATCATCATATTACAGATAACATGCATACCCATGTGTATAGCAGCGCAATTTATAATAGCTAGATCTTAGAAACCACTTATGTCCATCAACCGATGAATAAGCAAGGAAAATACGATATTTATACACAATGGAGTACTACTGTGCCATAAAGAAAGATAAACGAAGTATTTCTTGGCAACTGGATGCAGCTGAAGAAAATAATGTTAAGTGAAGTAATGTTAAATATTGAATGGTTTCTCATTCAACAATTTAAATATGTAATATAGAGAGAGAAAGAGAGAGAAGTAGAAGATAGAATAGTAGAAAGTAGGGAGAAGTTCAAATAGTTCCTCAAATTATCTCTTCCATTGCTTCACAAATATTTTAAGATACATGCTAATTGGATTCATTTATACTATTAATCTTTTTGTTCATTATAAGAAAGTTTTGTTCTTTCACTTATTTATTTCTCCTTTGTCTTTTTTCCTCTATGATTTTTCCACAGTATATTGACTGTTGTTTTTCTCTATTTTGTTATAAAATTTTGGTTTTTTTAATGGAAGTAGAGTTTTTTATTTTTATTAATATACACTTGTGTTACATTGAAAAAAATTTGAAACCTGCCTTTTTCCTGTGTCAGCTTTTGAGAAATAGCAAGAATAGCAAAATGTCTTTTTTATTTGTTGTGGAAAAAAGTGTTTTTCTTCTCCCACTCCTCAAGTAAGCAGAGAACAGATGAGAAACATTAAACATATTCTTTGCAGCTGAAAGCAACATGTACTTGGATTATCAAACAATGTCCAAGCTAAACTGCAGTAAATCTGTTTGGCTACAACATCACTGATTGCCAGGGAGGAATGCTCCAGTCATTCAACAAATTCTGTTCCCTATGCAGCTGTAAAGTTAGGAAGTGCAGTGCGAAGCCCTTGTTTGAGTAGCTTTTCCAATTGCTGGTTGGGTAAGCATGTTAGAGGGTTTTGAAGCTGATGCCACATAATCTCCCAAACTTTAGTGCATTGTAAAAAACCAAGAGAAGAAAACGCTGTGTGAGACGGCTTTGATGAAGTGGGGTGAGCTTATAGTCTTAAAGACTGTTCAAAGGCTTACTTGACCTTGGGAATTAGAGTTGACCCGAAATCACCTATCAACTTAGCTCACATTTATTTAGTGATTTAGTTAAAAAAGGAAAGCTTGTGTGTAATCAATGGGGCTCTCTAATAAGAGCAATATGGAAACTCTGGTTTCCACAATTATCAACAGTGACTTTGGTCGTAGAAATTGTTTTCACAACTTTAGTGAATTCTAGACTCTCTATGGATTTTCCTTATTTCTTACAAGGCAGTTTGAATGGAGAACAAAACCGAAAAGGACAAAAAATTCTTGGGAAAGCAGTAGGGCAAAGTGAAATGCAATGCTCAAGGTTAATAAAAAATGTTGGGGTAAGGCTGATGAGAAGGGAGGGAGCACAGGAGCACAGCACTGGCTGAGAAAGCAGCCCTCGCCAGAGGCGGCCTGGCTGGCTTGGGAAACCTCCGCAGTGTGTGTTAATACTGAAGTTTGGAGACACAGAGCCTGAATTATGAGCAGTGAATAACATCGTAAACGTAGCAATGCTCAAATGCCAAACCCTTGTGAAAAGCAGTTGGATGGAGAAATGCTCGAGCTTTTAAAAGCTCCCTTTCACTTTCAATTTTTTTTTAACTTCATGCAGAACTAATTTTATACACTGTTCATTTGATTTGAAAATGCCAGCGTCTGGGGTATCATTAAAGAGCGTTATTGAGGGAGCCACTCTTGGCAGGGATCTGGCTTAAATCCTTAGTTTTTACGTCCCTACATAGTTGTAGATGAGGAGAAAGTGTACCTCAGTTTACCCAAAGACACCCCTCCACATTGACCCTAAGCAGGTAACAGCCCTTTGCTGGGAGCTTCTACTCTTTGGCCAGTAGGGGCGCTAGGTGGGCCGTGGGGGCTCCATTACTTACAGACGTAAATAGATTGTGAAAGGTCCACCCAAGTATCCTGTGACCAAAGCCTCTTGGAATTTCTTTGATTTCTAGTTGACATAAATTAGAATTACACAGGCGTGAAGAGTCCGCCCAAAAAAAGATCAGAGAGGCTGCTGGTGGGAGGAGAGCTGCCTCTGTGTGATCCTATTGATTATCCAGCTGCCTTCAGGCCAAGGGGCCTCAGTGGAGGCTATTATTGATCCACACCATGAAAATAATTGAATTAATTCATTTCTCATCAAATTGCTGTTGCCAAGACCTTTCTCCTCACCTGCTCCAATTCCCAAAGTTCTTAGTTGAAGGGTAAAATAGATGATTTATTTTAATAAATATTGGTAGCTCTGTTCTTCAGGATATAAGAAATCCTGGTTTTCAATTGGAATTCCTCATTTAAATGGTAGTGAGATTTTATTTGATCAAACCAATGAGAAGCTAACAAAGAAAGCACATAATACAAAGCAGTTAGTTCTTTCAGTCCAGAAATCTGCTTTACAACCTTAAGAGATTGAGGGCCAAGGTTTTTACACCCCATTTAATGTAAAAATATTCAGGAAAATTTGACCGCTGCATTTTTCAGGAAGTAATTATGGTAAGAGAAAGCCTCAACAACCTAAATATTTCTGTGGAGAAAATGGAGTTTTTATCTGCTTATTTAGGAATCATGAGCAGGAAAGCCCTATAGGGAAAATAATACAAGACTCTGTAACTAATATTCAGAACTGACTGGAAAAATCAGTTTAAGGGAAAAATAATTTGTGGGTCACTGTGTCCAGGACTGTTTGGATATCAATTGAGCCGTGAAACAAAAGTGTATACCTGCAGGGACTCCCCTCTTCCCTGCCACAAATGCACAGCTGTTTTCACATTGCCCTTAGCCAAAATTTAAGATTTAAAATTTATGCCGCATCGAAGAAAAGTGGAAAAAAGCGAAAAGAAAACATTTCGCCCTAATAAGGCAGGAGTGGTCTAACTGTATTATTCTGTGCAGTCCTCTGCTGTGACTGACATAACCATTACCCCGATAGCCCACCAGGCCATGTGCTCTCAAAAAAGGGGTGATGAAAAATGGCAGGAGTAGGTAGAGCTAGGGCTCTAAAATCTGAACTTAAGTCTTCACTTCCAGCATCAGCATCTTGTTCCTTTTGCTGATAAAACAGTTTTGCCAGGTGATTTTCGCATAGGAGCACTTTAAAACACATTTTTACAACCCTCTCCTGATTATTCCTGGTAATTGAAACAGGGAAAAGCACATCAGCTGAAATTCAGAGGTTACCTCTCAACCTCATTTTATCTAGGCATTCCCATCTCTTCTTATTCTAACCCTGTTCACCTGAACTGCTGAGCAGTAACTGAAACAAGCTTCTAGTATTGAAATATTAAACTAGGAAACAGTGGTGTGAAGCTTTATGAGAGAGGTTAAATTGGTGAGCACAGTATCGGACTGCTAAGTTTTCAAATTTCAGCTCTACCACTTTACTATGTGTACGACCTTCAACAACTTAATCACTAAAAGCCTCAGATTCACCTGAAATCATCTGAAACATTTACTCCAGAAGGTGTTATAAAATTAAATAAAATGCAGTATTGCAGTAAAGCACTTAGCCCAAAGCTAGGCACATTATAAATACTCAAGAAATGTTGAGTTCTGTTATTGTTATTGCTACTATTTATTTATGTATACATACTTTCTCTGAAATTCTATCCAATATACCAAGTGCCTGCCTCTAACAAGGTTATAATATTCTAGCCATGAATATAAATTCACATATTTAGATGTTAGAAAAAACTAGCTTCCTGAGACTCAGGCAGGAATTCTTAAATAGTACAATTTGCCATGTCAAACAGCCAGTCAATGTGCAAATCTGTTTGGTTTGTTTCTTCAGGAAAACAGCCTCTCTGTAGACTTATGGGATTGCTTTGCAATATATGGTATCCTTGGATTTTTGATTTGGCTTCAGTAGTGATATGAAAGGATTAAATTATAGGGTCACATTACCTTTTAAAGTTAGAAAAAGAAGCAGTAACAGTAATTGCCTAACCTAGGTCAGAATAAATCCCAGAACTCCTAAACACCTGACCAAGGATGGGCTTTAGGGGCCTGGCAGACTGAGGGAGTCCAGCAGGTTGGAAATCGTACACAGCAGGTGGTCAGGTCTGCCATGCCACATTCAATGAAAATGCCCTTCCTCTTTGTACATAGTTTTTCAGTGAAAACGTAAACCTTTCACCTCTTAAATTTATCATATATTTTATTTATTAATTTAATGTCTATTGAGTGCCTAAATATGCTTCAGTCAAGTAGTAGGTGACGTGTCAGGAAAAACAGTGAACAAATATATTTCTATTTCAAGGGCCCTACAGCCAAAGAGACAGACAAGCAAACAGGCAACTAGAATACTTTGAAATTGCCAATTAATGATTGTTAAAGGAACATTCAAAATTACATTTCTTCTGAACAGAGACTTTCACTTTGATCTCAAATCAACTTTCAGCTATGGCTCTTTACAGTCCTTTTTTTTTCTGCTAACAGTATTAAATTTCTAAAAAAAGATTGTCTAGAGACAATTGTTACTTTCTCACTGCTCATTACAATCTACTTCCATGCACAGTGGCACTAATGCTGCTCTTAAGGGCAACGGTGACTTCTGTGTTAATTCTCTGTCCCTGAGCTGCTGCATCTCTTGGCAGCTGCATTCCTATGGTAGCCGTTCTCCATTTATGATAGCGCCTTTCTCTTCTTTTCCGTATCACCACATTGCTGGTTTTCCTGTTATATCTCTCTGTCTCTCCTTCTTGCCTCTCTATGCTTCCATTCTCTCATCTGTAAAATGGAAATAATAGCATCAGCTGCATAGGTTATTAGGAAGGGTGAGTCGATTTGTGTAAACTTCCTTATGGGAAATATGTATTGAATACAAACTTATTTGTTATGGTGGTTAATTCTGCCTTTCTCATTCCCATCATTCTCCTCCTCACTAGAATTGTAACACTGTGTTACTTTAATACTGGTTGCTAGATTGCTAGACAGATATGTACTAGATGCTGGGTGAATCAGTGAATGGGTAGATGGATGGGTTAAATTTTGTTTCTCATGTGCATTCTCTTCCATAAGAACAGTTCAATTTTTGTTGCTTATTTGAAATCTACAGTTTTGATTTATAGAAGTATTGTAATAGTTTGTAGAAGAAGTTTGAAAACCATTAGATCCCATTACCTCCTAATGGTCTGATAGATTGTAAAAACTGTGTAGACAGAAGGAATTAAGTAAATAAGCAAATAAGAAAGGTCCCACCTTGGATTTAATATGCTTCCTGTAGTTGAGGAATCTGAGGACAGCTGAACGTCTCCGGGGTTCGGAACAACCAGACAGAGCTCAGGAACCAGATGAGTGGTGGGCTTTGCTGTCCTTCAGAGAACAGCCCTGAAAGCACGGATTTATGTACAGCTCCTCTCTTGAAGAAAAGAAAAAACCTTATTCTCATGGTTTTTTTGTATAAAGATTTAGTGATTCATGCAGAATAAATGCTTGCTGATAATAAATTTGTTTTCAAAAACAGGTCAAATCCATAAACCCTACCTGATGGAAACTACAATTTTAGAAAGACACTTTTCATCAGATGCCCAGGTGGTGATTACCAGTACCCTAGCCTTTATGTAAGAAAATAAAAACTGAAATTAAGAAAGCCATTAGTCACGAAAGAAAACATTTTTTAATTCAGTAAGTTCTCCCCCTCAATTATGCTTTTCAGCTTAACTTCGAGTTTAATTTAGAAACACCCAGATGTGTTCCATAAATACATTGCACCTCCCACTCAGTGACTGCATTAATTATCTTATTAGGGCCCTGGATTTTTCAAATAGTTGATCTTTTGCTGAACCATTTAGAGCGCTGGAGATGACTCCCCTAAGTGGCTTTTTCTATCCTGATGTTCCACATACATCCATTTTCGTTTTTATCTTACTGCATGTGCAAACATACAGATTTGGATCAAGTCCATAACCAGCAGTTTGTGGCTCAGAATAACCAACAGAAGACTGGATACCTGGAGCTTGCACTTGACTTGAAACCTCTTTCGTGATGGAGGATAACTTGTAGATACAGGGAATGAAAATGTCATTAGTTTTTTTTCTCTGACCGTCTAGTTGTTGGGCTTCTGTCACTCTAATGTCTAATTAGAGGCTTTGGGTTAGCGAGGCCCGATTCTCCCTTAACACTGCAGGCGTTTCTGTGATCCTCATCCTCCCAGGTTCTTTGCTGCTTTCTCCCTGTGCTAATTCAAGTGAATAGAAGCTGTGCTAGTGTTAACAGGCAACCTACATTTCATGAAAAAGAGACAGCATGAAGCCAGGCCTGTTGTGATATTGACAGTGCATAGCACTTTCAATCATTGCAGATTCTGAAATGGAATGACTGCATTTGACAAAGTTGACTGAATTTATGAGCCTGCCTCTGTCAGGTTCATTGCATTCTCTGTATCTGTTTCTTTCTGTGCTTTGGAATTTTTAGATGAGTTCTTTTTCCGCTACCCAAGAGTAATATTTCTTACCTCTATGAAAAAAAACCTTAAAGACCTCAGGCTATGAATATGAGGTTCATATATGAAGCATAGTGCATTATGGGTGTTCTGTAATCAGCTGGTTCCCATATTTAGGAGGTGACTTTTAGGCTTCAATGAGATGCTCGGTTTTTCTTCCTAAAACTTTGTTAAGTACTTAGTCCTTAGTACTGTCTTTTCCCACACCATGGTAAGGACCAGTTCATAGGAGAACTGAGATTAGAGGAGTCTTTCCCTCTCAGCTGTTGGGAAAGTCAGATGGCAACCTCCTTTGGCAGTACCAAACTAGATTCCTAAGGCTACATATTGAAGAAGAGGAGTCCAGTTCAGCTTTACCACATTCAAAAAACAAAATTCTTATTTCAGACAGTGCATTCTATTTTTTAAAAGATGGACTAATAAGCTGTCAAAGCAACAGTTTTCTTTTTCTTCAAAACTGCTGACTCAGAATTTAATATAAAGGGTATCATCTGAAGTGGGTCACTTGTTAGCTTAAATAACCTTAATTCAGGTTTTGTCTCCAGATACTAATGGTAGGAATCACCTGTATCTTCTAGGAACATTTCAGTCAGAATTGGCTCAGTAGGTCTCAACTTCCATTGTGCACATGCATCTCCTGGGAACTTTCAGAAAACACTGATGCCTGGGTCCCTCTCAGATACCAAGGCTGTTATACTTGTCTGGGCTATGGTCCAAGAATTGGGACCTTTGAAGATCTCTCCAGGTGATTTTAATGAGCAGTTAGGATGAAAACCACCACATCCTTGTTGCACCCTTGATTGCAGACACATTTTAGTTCATCCCACATCACTAAACAGTACCACAGATTTGTTATATGTGCATTACTGGGGGGTTCCTGGCAGAATGTCTTGGTTTGACTGGGAAAGGAAGAGGTTGGGAAAGAGAAAGGGAGCAAGGTGCTAAGCTAGGAAGCCGGGCCTTATTACTGAGGAGAAAGAGATGAGAGATTGTAAGGTGGCACCAGACTCGTGGTTTCCTGCTCTAACTGTAGGAAAACTGCAGCAGGATGTGTCACGTGACCCAAACGGGACATAAATGTCCTGCTACCAAGGGTTGCGGGAAATAGAATCATAAAAATTGGTGCATGCCTGCCGAGCACTGGTGCATGTTGTGGGCTGTAGAAGGTCCTAGAAAAATGAATGTATCGGGGCTGGGGATTTAGCTCAGCGGCAAAAGCGCCTGCCTGGCAAGCGCAAGGTCGTGAGTTTGGTTCCCGGTACCGGAGAAAAACCCAAAAAAAAAAAAAAAAAAAGAAAAATGAATGTATCCTCTGCTCTTTTATTCTTTTCTTAGTGCCCCATTTAAAATATTGTAGACTGCACTTTGAGGGCCCATCTGATTTACGTGCGAATTTGAAGTGGTACTAAACTTTCCATTGCTCCTGTTTTACCCTTTCCAGTGCGTGCCATCTCTGAGCCTGTGGGCAGTAGCTGAAAGAGTATCAGGGTTTATCTGAATATGCGTTTTCCACAAAGACTTTTGCTGACACCTGGTAAACACCAGGTTCCGCAGATGCCCAGCATAGTTTCCCAGAGAGCCATGAAACTTAGAGAGAAGCAGACTCCGGAGGCAAATTGCCCCAGAGACAACACTCTGCCTCTGGACTGCCACAACTCAGCCCCTGGGGCTGTGAGCGCTGAGTGACATTGCCCAGGGAGTCTGTGAAGAATGACAGACCAGTGCCAGTCCAGAGCCCCGAATTAGAAGGCAAGAGCTGAGTGTGCTATTTGCAACAGTTTCACAGATGCACTGTGGGCATCTTACTTTTCCCACCTGCAGAGAGAGCAATCGGTGTTTTTGTCCCTCCCCTCCTTTAGAGCAGACCTATTTTGAAACTAGAACTTATTTCACTTGTACACTTGGATGAGGCAAGAGAGATGCTACATATTATGCAAAGAAAATGATTTAGTTGTTCTATACTAGCTCAGGAACTGTTTTCCTTTTTTCTCTGCATAATGTGTATCTTCAGTGCATGTGGTATACATATTGACATTGCCTTGTTCTTCAGAAGTCCATTTAATGATGCACAGCTGTAACCTCAGCACTCAGGAGGATGAGGCAGGAGAATTATGTGATTTTGAGGCCAGTTCAGGCTACATACTGAGTTCAAGGCCGACCTAAATTATATCATAAGAATCTGTCTCAAAAAAAGAAAAAAGAAGTCCATTTAAATATCATTCCTTTTGGAAAGCCCTTCCCTACCCTCCTGGCACATGTCAGGCACCTACTATGGGCTTCCTCCCACAACAACAAGCATTCCTCTGAAGCATTTCTCTTTGGTGTTACTGCTGCACTTGTCCATCTTCCCAGCTGGGCTGTTATCTCCAGGAGTGTAGGGCCCATATCTGTCTTGCTGACCATCCTGCCTCAGAACGTGGTAGTACTTGCCGGGAGAGAGATGGGGAAGCGAGCGATGCTAGCTTCTGACGCAGTCACAGTTGTTCCTGTCAAGGCCCCTTGTTAGCCCTGCAGCTTCATCATGTTTCCGTCACGCTTCAAAGTCTCATGCAGTCACAGTTCCACAAGAGGATAGTCCACAGGCCAAGTGCAACCCATTACCGTTTGCATTTTCACTGTGGAGCCATGTTGAAAAGAGTGTTTTAAAAAAAAAGGAAAAGATTGTCAAGGACTTGGAAATGTACTTATATGCCAACTGCAATTATTTTTAAAATGTCCGTAAACATTTTACTGAGCAAGTAATTTGCTAGCCTCTATTGACATTTCTTCACCACATTGTTTTAATGAGGTGCCAAGGAAGTGTGGTAGCAGAGAGTATTGTGTGTTAGGCTTCTGAGTTCAAACCCGAGGTGCCAGTTACTAGCCCAGTGACCCTGGGATGTACCAGTTCTGCCTCAGCTACCGTTGTGTGTTACCAGTTATTAGTGCTGATAGGCCTGGAAAATAATGGAAGCTTACTGAATCCTATTCCATTGCCATTCACCCCATCCCTACTGGAATGGCAGTATACCTTTTTTTTCTTTTTTGTTTTCTTTTTTTTTTTGCCTTATTGCTCATTAGGACAAAAAAGAAGGTTTTTTTCAACTATTTTACCCAAACAAACCGTGCTGAAGAGCAGAAAAACTTGATTTCCTAACCCTTGAAATCCTGATAAAGTGTGCTTATCAGCGGGAGCATGAGGCGGTTTTCATTAGAGATTTCTCCTACTCTGGGGATGTATTATTTGCTACCTGTTCTCCAGGACAACATCCGCCAAATGGCACTGTGACGATAGAACCAACAGCAACAGTAAAAAGCCCTATGTAATTTGTGTTTGCTTACAGGTGGAGAGTGAAGCCATATCAATTTCTGAAGCCCAAGAAATCAAAATGTAGAAACAGATTCAGGAGACTTATAAACAATTTTGTCTCTGCCACAAGATAACTGTGGCATCCAAAAGGACATTCAGTCACAGAATTTTCAGATCTTCTGTCAGGTCCCTCTGGTCTCTGACCATGAGCAGGTTGCTAATGCTCCAAGCTGGAGTGTCAAAACCTTCTAATTATATGGAGCTTTGCAAAGTTTTGGAAAGCATCTCACATCCAGGACCATTAGCTAGTCTCTGTTTACATTCGCAGTGTTGTGTGTCATTGATCTCCATAGGAGTGTTGCCAGCTTTTAATCCAAAGTACACCGTAGTTATTTCTTGAGTACTGTGTGACAGCCACGTGACCCAGCAAAACTGCCGAACCCTCATCGTGAGCTGCTTTGTTCTTCTATGAAAATATGTTGGGAACTCCAGAAGGATATACTCAGGCAAAGGGGTAACTGCTGGTGTCAGGTAGAAAGGATAATAGCCCCAAATCATGATGGGTGTGAACTACAAAGGATTAAAGGAGTTGGACTTTAGAGACTGATACCACTGTAGCTGGAATGATCTGGGAACAAGGTGAACTTAATCTATAAAATTTCTGATGTAATACTTTTGTTGCTTATTCATGTGTTCAATACATTCTTAATAAACAACGCCTGTGTTAACTTATTTAGCAAATATTTATGGAATATGTACTATGTGCTAGGCTTACTCTAGGATACTAGACGTTTAGAAGTAAATAAAATCTCCCGTGTCTTGCAGCGTATATTATGATGGGGGAAAAAATATACCAGACAGTGTGTGTAGGACTGTAAACAAACATGACTAAAATACTTCTGGTTGTCAAGGAACTTACAGTGTGGGAATAATGTAGGGTGTTTTGTTGTTGTTGATACTTGAAAGAGTGTTTATTTCTGTGGTTTTTTTAATTTTAAAGAAAAATAAAAATAACAGTTTCAAAACAGGTTAATAGGAAAGTTACAATAATTGATGCATTGCATATTGTTGTCTTCATAATAGTTATTCAGAATACAAGATGCAGGCATAATGTCTTCTCCAAACAGTATTAGCACAAACCTTTTTTCAATGAACTGTGAGAGACTACTTGTATAACTATCTTAACTGTCTTGTGTATAAGTATATTTTTTTTTCCTTTTTCCCTTTCTTCCTTTCCCCTTTCCCTCATCACAGTTTGTCTTTTCTTTTGAACAGTTTCTTCCCAATTCACAATATCTATTGTATATTTTGGATCTTATTTATGCATTCAGTTTCTTACACTACTGAGACAATATGAAGTTTACACGTATGGATCTGATTTGTTTCACTCAAGTTACATCCATTTACATATAAAAGTCTCTAGTTCATCATGCTTTATGGCTGAGTAATACTTCATTATATAAAAAGACTATATCTTTTATATCTGTTCCTTGGTTGACAGGCATTTGAGTTGTTTCCAAGATTTACCTATTACAAATTGTGCTGCCATAAACATGGACACACATATTGCTGATATATATTTTTAATTCTTCTGGAAAGATACCCAGAAGGGAAATAGCTGGGTCGAATGGGTCCTCTAATACTCATTTTTTGAGGAATCTCCACACTGATTTCCACAGTGGTTGCACCAGTCTACATTCCCACCAACAGTAGAACAAGGTTACTTTATCCCCACAGCCTCACCAGCATTTGTGATGGGTTGATTTAATGATAGCCATTCTTTCTGGGGTGAGATGGAATATCTGTATTGTTTTAATTTGTAGCTCTAAATGAACAATGATGTTGAACATTTTTTTCATGTATTTATTTGCCATTTGTATTTCTTCATCTGAGAAATGTGTATTCCCTTTTTGGATTGGGTCTTTGAATTGGGGGGGGGGCTGATTTTTTCCATTTCTCTGTATGTTCTAGATATAAGACCCTGGTCTGAGGGACAACTGGCTATAATTTTTTCCCAATCTGTAAGTTGTATTTTCACTCTGTTGGTGATTTCTTTTGTTGTGCAAAAGCTTGTTAATAAAGTGAGATCCCATTTGCTGATTTTTTGTGGTATTTCCCTTGCAGTCTGAGTTTTGTTCAGTCAGTGATATTTCCCTTGCAGTCTGGGTTTTGTTCTATTTATACCTATATCTTTGAGATTTCTACCTATTTTCTCTTCCAGTAAATTTAATATTTAGATCAATGAATGATGTCTTTTAATATTGTAGTATTTTGAATGCTGATCCATTTTGACTTTAGTTTAGTGCATGATAACAGACATGGGTCTAGTTTTAGTCTTCAGCATGTAGAAAAATAGTTTTTCCAGCACCGTTTATTAAAGAGTCTATCTTTCTTCCAGTGAATATGTTTGGCCCCTTTGCCAAAGGTAAGGTGGCTGAGTGTGTTTGTGGTTGTGTCTGCATCTTCTAGTGTGTTCTGCTGATCCTGAGGCCTGTTCTTTTGCCGATACTATGCTGATTTTTGTCAAAGTAGCTTTGTAGTATAATTTCAGGACTGGGATTGTGATACTCCCTGACTTGCCTTTGTTGCCCAGAATTGCTTTTGCTATTCTAGGTCTGTTCTGATTCCAAATGAGTTTTAGGAGTGTTTTCTCTAATTCTGTAAGGCATGCTAATGGTGTTTTGATTGGGATTGCATTAAAATCTGTATAGCAGTTTTGGGAGTATGGCCATTTTCACTATGTTGGTTCTTCCTATCCAAGGGCAAGGAGTATCATTCCATTTCTTGATATTCTCTTTGATCTCCTTTTTTAGGGTACTGTAATTTTCATGGCACAGATCTTTTACATCCTTTGTTAGATTGATTCCTAAATATTTCATTTTTTAGGATACTATTGTGAAGGATGTGCTTTCCCTTATTTCTCTCTCTCCCTTATTTCTCAAACAAGTTTGTTGCTTGTGTATAGAAATGCTATTGATTTTTAAGTGTTGACTTATATCTCACTACATTACCAAATTTGAATATTATATCTACAAGTTTTTTGATGAAGATTTTGGGGTTTTCTATGTAGAGTATCATGTCATCTGCCAATAATGATAATTTAACTTCTTCCTTTTGTATCTTTATTTCTTTTATTTTTTTCTCGTCTAATTGCTCTGGCTAATGTTTCCAGAAATATATTGAATAGGAATGGTGATAATGGACATCTTTGTCTTGTTTCTGATTTTAGAGGGAAAGCTTTCAGTTTTTTTACTATTTAATATGCCGTTAGCTATTGGTTTGTCATAGGGGCTTTTATAAGATTGAGGTAATGGGCTGGGGAGATAGCTCAGTGGCGTAAGCATCTGACTGGCAAGCGCAAGGTCCTGAGTTTGATTCCCCACTACTAAAAAAAACAAAAAGATTGAGGTAAAGACCATCTATTACAATCTTCTGTAGGGTCATTTATCATGAATGGATAAATGCTTTTTCTGCATCTATTGAGATGAGCATGTGATTTTTGTCTTTGGTTCTATTAATATGGTGTATTACATTTATTGATTTGCATATGTTGAACCATCCCTGCATCTGGGGGATAAATCCTACTTGTTCATGGTATATAATCTTGGTTACAGCTGGGCATGGTGGCGCACACGTGTAATCTCTGCACTCAGGAGGTGGAGGCAGGAGGATCATGGCGAATTCGAGACCAGCCTGGGCTACAAAGTGAGCTCAAGGCCAGCCTGAACTGCATAGCGAGACCCTGTCTCAAAAAGACCAAAATAATAATGATCTTCTTGGTTATTTGTTGCATTCTGTTTACCGGTATCTTATTAAGGATTTTTGCATCTATGTTCTTTAGAGAGATTGGCCTGTAGATTTCTTTTTTGGTTGCATTCTTCTTCGGTTTTGGAATGAGAGTAATACTTGCTTCCAGGAACAATTTTGGAAGTACTACTTCCCTTTCAGTTTCTTTAAAGAGTTTCATCATTAGCAGCATTAGTTCTCTAAATTTCTTATAGAATTCAAAAGTGAATCTGTCAGGGCCTGACTTTTTTTTTTGATAAATTTTTAATTATATTTTTAATTTCATTGGCCGATGTCAGGTTATTTAGAATTTTTGTATCTTCTTGGTTTAGTTTTGGCAATTCTGTTGTGTCTAGAAATCTGCCCATTTTTTCTGTGTTTTCCATCTTACTAGAATATAGTTTCTCATAGTAAGCATCGATGATCTCCTGGATTTCTGTGGATCCATTGTGATTTCCCCCTTTCCATTCCCAATTGCTCAGATTTGTGTGTTTTCTTTCCTCTTTTTGATGAGTTTGGCTAAGTTTATCGATTTTATTTATTCTTTCAAAGAACCAAATTTTCAATTGATTCTTTGTTTTGTTTTCTTAGTCTCTTATTACATTAATTTCTGCTCTTTGTAATTTCCTCCCTCATACAAGCTTTGAGTTTGATGTGTTTTTCTTTTTCTAGAAGTTTGAGATTCAATATTAGTTTGTTTATTTGAGCTTGTTCTGTCTTCCTGATGTGTAAGTTCATCGCTATAAATTTCCCTCATAGGATTGCTTTCATTGTGTCCCATAAGTTTCAGTATGTTACATTGTCAGTATCATTTAATTGTAGAAACTATTAAATTTTTTCTTTAATTTCATCTGTGACCCTGTGACCCATTCGTTGTTCAGGAGGGTGCTATTTAATTTCCATATGTTTATGCAGTTCTTATGATTTCTTTTGCCATTGATTGCTAATTTCATTGCAGTATGGTCTGATAATATGCACAGGATAAGTTCAACTCCTTTGCCTAGTTAAACATGTTCTGTGAGCTAGTATGTGGTCTGTTTTGGAGAATGTCCTGTTTCCAGCTGAGAAGAATGTGAATTCTCATGTTATGGGGTGGAACACTGTGAACATCTACTAAGTCTATTTGGCCAAAAATTTAGTTCAGTTCTAATATTGTATTGTTAGTTGGTTTGTCTTTTTGTAACAATGGGTTACAAGATCCTTCAATACAATTATATTAGTGCTTATTTGATTTTTCTTGCCCCTTAATATTTGTTTCATATAATTGTTGCACTGGTATTTGTTGCATATATATATTTATGACTGTTATCTCTTCCTCTTGGATTGCTCCCTTTACAAGGATGTAGCGACCTTCTTTATCTTTCTGAATCAGTCTTGGTTTGAAATTCTCTTTGTCTGAAAATAGCATAGCTA
Source organism: Chinchilla lanigera (assembly GCF_000276665.1). NCBI lineage: Eukaryota > Metazoa > Chordata > Mammalia > Rodentia > Chinchillidae > Chinchilla > Chinchilla lanigera. The sequence continues at coordinate 6,747,697 of NW_004955418.1, forward strand.
CACCTGCTTTTTTCTGGGTTCCTGTGGCATAGAAAATTGTTTTCCATCCTTTGACTTTTGGGGTTAAATGTGTTTCTTTTTTTTTTGGTTTTTCTCTGGTACCGGGAACTGAACTCACGACCTTGCGCTTGCCAGGCAGGCGCTTTTGCCGCTGAGCTAAATGCCCAGCCCCTAAATGCGTTTCTTGAATGCAGCATATTGTTGGATCTTGCTTCTTGATCCATTTTGCCAGTCTGTTTCTTTTGCTTGGTGAGTTGAAACCATTTATGTTGATGTTTATAAGTGATATGTATTGGCTTTTCTTTAAAGAGAACAATAAAAATAATATAGAATTTCAAAACAAGATGATAGGAAATTAACAGTGGCTATTATATTGCATATTGTTATCTTCAAAGTAGTTGCTCAGATTACCAGATAAAAGGCATGTAAGATTGATCGAACAAGATAAACACTAGCGGTTCCTTTCAATGAATTAATAGAAATTAGTAGTACAGTTATCTTAGCTAATCTTAGCTATCATGGTGTGTGTGTGTGTGTGTGTGTGTGTGTGTGTGTGTGTGT
>NW_004955418.1:6749239-6817325 GCF_000276665.1 Chinchilla lanigera
TAATGATGTTGAACATTTTCTCATGTCCTTATTTGCCATTTGTATCTCCTTATCTGACAAGTGTGTATTCATCTCAGCTGCCCATTTTTGGATTGGGTCTTTGAATTTGGGGGGGGCTGGTATTTTTTTATTTCTTTATATGTTCTAGATAGAAACCCTTTGTCTGAGGGACAGTCAGCTAGAATTTTTCCCAGTTCTTTCCTATTTGAGCAGTTTCTTTCCATTTCACAATGTCTGTTGTACCTTTTGGATCTTATTTACTCTTTCAGTTTCTTACACTAAGGAGACAATACATTGCTTACACATGCAAGTCTGATTTATCTCACTTATGAGTATGGTCTCTAGTTGTATCCATTTACCTATAAATGTCTCAAGTTTATCTTTCTTTATAGCTGAGTAGTACTCCAGTATATAAAAGCACAACATCTTTTTTATCCATTCCTTTATTGATGGCCATTTGGGTTGTTTCTAAGATTTAGCTATGAGAAACTGTGCTGCTATAAACATGGGTGCACTTATGTCACTGTGGTATGATATTTTTAAGTCTTCTGGGAAGATACCCAGAAGGGGAATAGCTGGGTTGAATGGGACCTCTACTACTAGTTTTTTGAGAAATCTCCACACTGATTTCTACAGTGACTGTTTCCCCACGGCATTTGTTATTAGTTGATTTTTTGATGATAGCCATTTTTCTGGAGTGAGATTGGGCAACCACCACAGGAAGTGCCTGTATTGACTTTTCTTTTTCATGTTGTTTCCCTAATGTTTGTTCCCTGTCTTCTCTGTTTAATTCCTCACCCTATCTGGTGGCTTCTTTCTGTTGGTATTCATGTGTTTGTGGTATTCATTCTCTTTCTAATATGTTCTTCGGAGCATTCTGTAGAGCTGGTTTGGTGATCATAAATGTCCTTCAGTTGTTCTTTGCCATAGAAGTATTTTTCCATCAATTTTGAAAGATAGTTTTTCAGGATACATCAGTATGGGTTGAAGGTTGTTTTCCTTTAGGGCTTGAAATACCTAAACTCTCCTTGATTTGAAAGTTTGTGTTTAGAAGTCTGCTGTGATTCTGGTGGGCTTTCCTTTATCAGTGATATGTTTCTTTTCTCTAGCTGCTTTTAATATTTTGTTCTTGTGCTGAATTCCTGGAATCTTGATTATTATATGCTGTGATGTAGATTTATTTTGGTTATGGCTATTTGAAGTTCTGTGTGCTTTATTTATATGTCAAATTCTTTATCCATGTTTGGGAAGTTTTCTGCCATTATTTTTGTGAAGAGGTTTTTAATGGCTTTTGCACTGTCTCCAGCTTTCTCGCTGACTCAAATCAATCTTACGTTGTTCTTCTTTGCTTCATCCTGTAGCTGTTGGATTGATTTTTTGTGGTTTCTTGCGATTTTTAAGATAGCTTTCTTTTCCTGGTCACTAGTCCTGTTCCTGTTCCTGTCCCTGTCCCTGTCTTCTAAATCTGATATTCTCTCTTCACCTTCATTCAATCTGCTGCATATACTTTCAATGGGATTTCTCATCTCCTGCATTTCTATTTGGATCTGTTTCACTGATTCCATTTCTTCTCTGTGTTTGGCATTCATGGTATCCATTGTTTTCCTGAGCACCTCTGTTTATCTGTGTCTGCTTTAAGGTCTTTTATTTTGATAGTCTTTTTGCACCTTAGAGATTATTTTTTCTACGGCCTCTTCTATTTGTTTTTTCACTTCTGCTATCATTTCAGATAATTCCATTTATTGGCTATCTCTGTTCTCTGGACTTGTCCTGGGTGGGCTGTGCATTTAGAATTGCATATTGCTTCTTCATCTTGTCATTTTCTGTTTTTTTCTTTGTTTTCTGTGTTGATGCTTGTAGATTTCTTATGTTTGATAGCCTTACCACTGGTGTCGAAGCTTTTTTAGGAGATGTCTGTTCCTCCATATGTCTTCTAGATGTAGGTAACTCTTAGTCTTTATGTCTGTCTCAAGAACCTACCTTCCCAATGTATTAAGTCTGAGGAGTTGCTATCAGTTTGCCTTTGGGCCCATTCCTTTGGTACTGGGCTATGGTGATGGTTATGACCCCTTACAATCGCAGGGTTTTCATACAGGGGGGAAAAACTGGTTATAAGCCTGTATGACATCCTGGTTAAAATACTTTAGTTGACAATAACAGCAGACTCAAGTACAGCCTGGCTACTGACAAACTGTGGTAACTATTAGCCTGATATCTATAACCATATGAGGAAGGTCTACAGAAATATAATATGATGCAGTATATACCAGGAACTTGTATGCCATGATTTTCCACTTAGTGGAGTGATTTTACTCTGTTTTTTGTGTGTGTGTTGTGGGGGGTGGTTTCAAGAGGGATCGGAGGGTAGGATGGAGAAGTGAATGAGGTTAAATACAGGAGGGGCAGTGTTGGAGGGCACAGGATGAGCATCTAGGTTCTAGGTAGTTGTAAGACAAAGGAGGAAAGGATTGGAAGAGAATGCCTAGGAGTTTTGAAGTGAACCAAAAAGAGAAGAAACAATGTTTACTCACATGAGAGTATCATAAAGTCAGGCGAGATAGTTGACTAAAGAGAGGAAGAGGACAAGTACAATAAAACAAACCAAAACAAAAGGTTAGAGATCTCCAGTTGGTTCATATTGCTAATGTTCATGGGATATTTCCACGCCTGTAGTTCCGCCTTTCAATCATGTGCACCTTAGCCAGGGTCCTACTGCTTCACTGGTGTCCCGTAGTTTGAGTCCCACCAGTGGAGGGAGGGAGGGGCAGATCTCAGACTTCTCTCACCACCCACTTGGTCCTGGGTCAGTGGAAGAAGGGAGGAGCCAAACTGAATGTTCATTTCTTGTTGGAAAACTTTCTCCCATTAAAGAATAAATGACTTTGAGTGGTTTATTCTTAAGTGTGGCATAATACATTCAGAAGTTACATTTCTTATTTCTTCCTAACAAGAAATGTCCCATTTTATAATGAGAATTAAGAAATAAGAATCTCTTGCTGTAAATACTTTCTTCCATAAGTTTTATCATAAATCATATTTTTTGAAAGCAGTTCTCATTGGTATGGTGATTCAGGCCTAGATTTACATTTATCATGAACTTTCGGAGAAAGTATTTATAAGGAAGTGAGAAAACTGTGATGCACTAGATAAGTTGGTTAAGCTGTATTTCTGAAATCTTGTCACTCTCTTTACCCTTGCACTGCAGCAGCAAGCAGCAGCAGCGGCAATATAATGAAACTGTGGTGTGATTTACCTTAATTAACACAGCAATTTGCCTCACATTTTCAAAAAGTGCTAATAGATGTTAACTCAAAATAGATTAAAATACCAGAGAAATTGCTACTACCTTAAAAAGAGTTATAATAATTTTGAAAATGTAAATTATGGTTGTACAGTCTTTGAAGGGAACTATAAAACCCAGTCTTTCTTATATTTTTGAAAAACCTATGACACATGCTTTTTTCTCTTTTAATCACAATAATTTCTTCAAATGACACTGCTGTGTATTTCCTTAGGAAGATGCACTGCAGCTTTCAAATTTCATGTGCAATATCATTGCCGTTGATAGGTTTCAGCAACAAACTAAATACAAAATCCAGGGATTGTGGGAATTTTTTTTAAATCTTTATGTTTCACTTTTATATTGCATGTATTTTATGAGCTGGAACAGAGAATAGTTCTTTTTATTCTAGCAATTGAAGTTGAACATTACAAAATGTCCATAGAAATGTGTGTGTAGGCATAACAATTCTAAATGATCTGGACTCTGATGGTGTCTTATGCTGAACTCCACAGCACCAAAGCACTTAAAAGAGTCTCTACAAAGAGGAAGTGAGCATAACTTTACTTCTGAGGAGTAAATAAACATAATTTTTATATTAAATTCATCATGCTATATTACCAGGAGAGATTATAAGTAAAAGAACCTTCTCTAGTGTGTGTGTGTATTTTTGCTGAATAACTTCTACCTAAAAGCTCTAAAAGAGAATATATGTATTTTCTGCACTGCTTTGTTTTCTAGAATTTACAGAACATAGCTCACAGAAATGTTGCTTACAAGACACATTTTATTCACAGAGGATTACTGGTGCCATTTTTCATATAGCTGTACAAAACCGACTTGTTTTCTGTTCTTACTCATAACTTCTGAAATCCAGGGAATTAACATAGTGCCATCTCTATTCTCAACCACAAGGGTACGTTACTTTATGCAACAGGTAAAGACAAATTGCATTTTCATAAATCAAAGGTTATATAAAATACATTAGAGGAGCTGACAGAATACATTAACTCTGTACCATGAAAATGTTTACGAAAGTGAAAAATTATCCTCTGATACATAGACCTCATAAGTTTATATCTTCATGTATCAAGTTTGCTTGAGGTGAACTTATATGCTCCTTTTGGAAAGCAGTTAGCACATAGAGATATTTTCTATTTTTGAAAAATTGCTTCTCCAAAACAAATTGCCTGTCAACCCTAAGTACAAAACTGTGTATAGACCTATGTGTAGATTGGGAAGGAGATACCATGGAAAATAGCTCATCTCTTGATGGTGACTGTAGATGCTTACTCTTCACCATTCTTTTTCTCTTTTAGTTTGCAGAACCTTGAATGTGAGGTGACTTAGACTGCACATATTTTCTTTGCATTCCCTCAGACGTTCCAAAGGTTCTCTGACCTAATGACTTGCTCTCCTCTGGTGAAAGGTGCATTTTTCTGGAAGCGTTTGTTGCAGGAGGGAGAGAGGTGACCTCACAGCAGTGTGAGGAACATCACTGAAAGGAAAAGGAGAATTTCCTGCCACTGAATATTTTAAATCTGGACTGTGCTATTAAGAAAATCCCAGCATCTCTTCTAGAGAGCATTAAAATAGAATACATTATTCTTGTACATGAAACATGTTCTACAGATTACTTCTTACCCTGTGATTATTTTGTTTCAGACATTACAACCAATGTTATCAAGGTTTATTTCTGAGATATCTCAGATGTAGAACAATATCGATCAGCACTATACAGCATAAATTGCCCTGATACATCATTAATTAACTCTCACATTCGTACCCACTTTGATTGCTGCAACGATAAGAGGTACCATTTAGGGAGCTTCTTTGTCATTCACAGTGCTAGACATATTATTACGTTTGATCCTTACAGCAGTCCTGTGACATAAATACTTTTATTCTGTTTTTACAGTTGAAGAAATAAAATCTCATGTAAGTGAAAGCAGGATTCAAACAAGCAAATTTTGAAAAGCAAAATGTCGTATAAAGATTAAGTATCATCAGGATAATGTTATCAATACTAAGAAAAATTAATTTGGACCACATTTTTCCAGCTCACCCAGAAGGCCCCATGTTGTTTCAGAAACATGCAGACAACTAAACCTTCATGATCATCACACTGCTGAGCAGGCTTTCAAAGCAAACAGCAAGGGCTTCGTGTTGTTTTAGGTTTTTCCTGGTGGTCCCAATTTTTTTTCAATAATGAACATCAGAAGGGGTGCTTGAAAATGTGCATTCCAAGTGTCTTCCTTAACACTTTCTCAGTATAGCTTACTCAGTATAAATGAAATATTGATGTATTTGAAAATGCCCAAGTGTTCAATAAAGATTTTAAATAAACCTACCTAAAAGTTGTGGTTCTTAGGTTAATCATTTATTTATCTAAAGGATGAAGGAAGCTGTCTACTTCTGTGATATGAACTGCAATCAGCTTAAAAATAATTGACAAATTAATCCCTTCACAGCACAGCAATTGTAAAGGTGTTAGTTTTAATTAGGCCTGTCTGATTGCCTTGTCTAATCAAGAATCAAGGTGGTGTCTTTGATGGTTAAGGTCTATTGGGGCCATCCCTGACCTGCCAGCCATGTATGTTTTAATTATTGATTCCTCCCATTTCAGCCCTTTTCACAAAGGAACTTGAAGTTTGCAGTGCCTTAACGTTTAAACTGAAGAAAAATAAACATTTTCCTAGCACTTCTATCTAGGATCTTGTGTATCTTTTTCCCCCATTGTACAGTACAGTATTTCTCCTAAGAAGACAGTTATGTTAATGAAGAATTAAAATGCATATTGGAATGTGTTCTGTTTCCTCACATCTCAAGTACTAGAAGTTCAGTGGACATTGTTAATACCTTGACAAATCACAGCCATTTATGTTTCTAAAAAACACATTTGATTTCTAGGCATCATGGCTTTTAAAAAAAATCCATATGGGCAAGTGTGATACTGAGAAGTCAGAGATATCAGACAAAAAGGAAACTTGTCTTCTTATAAAACCCTTCGTTGCTAGCAGAAATGCGTTGGGCTGCAGGTGTCGGCGGAAGCAGGCACGGCACGCTGGGCAGCCTGGGCAGCTGTGTGGTGCTGGTGGTTGCCTGTGCATGACGGTGGTTCTTCTCTGGTTGCAGGTCAACGAAGCGACAGTGGAGCAGCTGGTGCGGCAGTACCCTCACATCACCTTCAGCACTGTCCTGCAGGACTGCAAGAGGACCTTGGAGAGAGCTTATCAGATGGGCTGGACCCCCAGCATGTCTGCTGCCTCCTCCTAATGCGCGTGCCCACACGTGGGCACACTTGGATCGTTCAGACAAGCAGAGAAGTATAGATTTGGAATGGGTGATCTCTTGGAAAGGTTTTAACCATCACCTGTCTGCATCTGTACCAGAGTGTGTATATTTGTGTCTTATTTGCCTATTGCATAGCAGAAGTGCACTTGTTATTTGTTCCCAGGTGAGCTGGCTTTTTTTTCTTAGAAATTGAAGATTACCAAAGCCACAAAACTTTTACTTTTTAAATTGGAAGGCTTATTCCTTTAAACAACATGTTAATAGAAGGTCAAAGACTTGGCTTATTATTTTGACTTCTGATTTCTGCCATTTTTTAAATGCCCAAAAACAAAGTCTTTCTTTTTCGATGAATTAGAATTGTGTATTTCTACAGGTCAGACCAGAAGTAATGGTGTATTAATTGAAAGCTTGTAAATTAGTAGTGTTCAAGTTCCAAGCACATGTACACATATAGTTATTTACACTCTTGTGTATCCACACCTGTGGGTGCACAAACACCCTGGGTCGTTTTTTTGTAAGCCACTTCTTGACAGAGGGGACTTCCTCCACGCTCCTGAGGGAGCATGTCTTCTGCTGCAGCTCCACTAACTCCGTGTCCACAGGTGGGCAACCTTCTATCTGGTTGGTGACTTAGGGACTAGAAAGAACAAAGCCTTTTGTAAATTTTTTATATATATGAAACAATCTGAACTCCCTTGGCCAGCTCACAAAAGTTAATTATTCATTATTCAGCACATATATTCTGTTGAGTACTAAATATTTTAGTTAGTTATACATTAACATTGTGTTAGCTTTTATTTTGTGGATAGTAAGTGATTGGGATATATCTTAGTGATATTTGGAGCTAATCTTAGCATTATCCACAATGAAGCCACCAATGTGATTATTAATGGTGTGTAGTATTTTAAAAAATCTACAGATCATTTCATTACTTTGTTAATTTTGATAATGGTGAAAGTATATTTCTGAGATTTGGGGTAGTCACATTAGTAGAAAGTTCATGAGTGAAATATGAGTAGACAATCTTTCTATTGAAGTTTTTTCTTTTGCTTTGCTTTGGATTTTAGAACACGTTTTCGGATATATGCATGTTATGTTTTTTTTTGTTTTAATAGTTCTTATGCTACTGCAAAGATCTATTGCTAGCTGCTGTATGAGTTAAAAAGAAAAATTTGAAAATCTGTTCATTAGATTCTGTTTACACTTGCCAGAAGTATTTTTGTTAAATTGAAGATTGCCAGCTTTCATACATTTGATTTCACACATCTTTACAATTAATTCATTGTAGGGACTGAGGCTCCAATAAACTTTCCTGTGTCTAGATTTATAATCAAGACTGCAGGGAGCCTTTTTAAGCTAAAGAGTGATTATCTTTCGTAGTAGAAGTAAAAATAAAACCCTCATTTGTGAATTTGCTATTTATTGCTCCCTGATGTGGACATAACTGTTATTTTGTCTTTAACAGATATAACTGAGGTGTGAGTTCATTCCTTGTAAATCCAAATACTGTTAAAGTGATACTAGCTGTAAGACACAAAAGATAGCCTTACATATAAACATCATTCATGTATTTATACTGACTTCTATTTGGTCAACAGCGCTTTCTTTTGATTATGTCAACATATTTCTGATGTGGCAATTTTTGTTTTAATTCCAATCAGTTCAGAAAATGTAGTCGGTAAACATTGAGTACTTTCCCATAAATTACTAATTTAATCTGAAGGAAGCAAAATTTGTGTAAGAAAAGGCTATTTGCCATTAATAAACTATATTTCTTCTTACACAGTGAACTTCTCACAGTCATTTTCATATCCCTTTCTCCACCACTGAAAAACCTTATTTCACAACATTTAAACTGAATTTTAACCCAAAACTAATTTATAAGACAGTATGTATAGTAATAGTAGCTTCAGTGAATGAAAAATGTTTAATTTTATATATGTCACACTATATTTTAAATAATTTTAAAAGGGACAAAAGGGAGAACAATCTGTGGTATAGATGGTTTAATTTCAGTTTAAAGTTGTAATAATCTTTGGAGTGTTACAGTTTGGTTGTCAAATGGTTTCAGAGTGTATAACTGATTTTTTAAATGTCTCATTGTTTTAAAGTACAGCACTAAAACATGCTTTAGCTTGGGGGTGGGGTGGGGTGGGGCCTGCACTTACTCTCTAAAATGTCAGCTAATCCAGAAAGCTTGATGCAACATTACCTGGAAAACTGCTGTGGTACATTTGTAGAAATCTGTAGAAATATCGTATCTAGCCTCAAAGCATTAATCTCAAAAAACAGCCAGGAAAAGCATCACCCTGAGTGATTCTGTGATGGTTGTTGAATGTGTTCTCATTAGATGCTTTACAATGAGGCTTGAAATAATTTTTCTAGGCAGTATAGTTTCTTTTTCTTTTTTTGTTTTCTGTTTGTTTGCTTAGAGTGTCATAAATACATGTGAACAGGTTTAATGCAGGGCTTTTTATCCTCTCCAAAATGTCAACAGTATTTTCAGAATAAAACCTATGAAATACATTGCTGTAGTGGAAACTCTGGTCCTTTGTCTTTAATGTCTTTTTGAGTGGATAAAGAAAATCACCCAGTTTGTAGTTTCTATATTTCCGTGAATCTTTTGACCTTGCAATGGGTTGCAATAAAAGAGAAACAAAACACTGTATCTTTTGTTTTATTTTAGAAACAATAAATGGCCTCTCTGTTACTGGCTGAGATGATGTATTCAGTAGTCTGTGTCCTTGTGCCTTTTACTACAAACTTATATAGCCTTGACTAACACAGACTAATGAGCAAGATTAGATTTAGGAGGTTCTAATTTGGACAGTGATTGCTGAGATAAGATTATAATCTCAAGGATTTCAACAAGTGGATTGTTTAAAATCCCATTCCCTACGTAGTCCCTCAGTTGCTTAGCCATCTACTCAACATTTCAAAAGCAAATAAATAAATAAATAAAACATTGATCACATAGCAAACGTGTGTCAGGCGCTGTGGAGTTGAAGATAAATGAAACTCATTCCCGGCCTCCAGTTGCTCGTGGCCTGTCGGGGAGACACTCTGGGAAACCAGCACTGAATGGAGCACGGGCCATGTAATAATGTGTATAATAGTGGGCAGTACACCGAGGCGGAACTTTCAATGCAGGGCGAAGGAGCAGAACCTCACCAAACTTCTGCTGGGAGGTTGGAGGGAAATGTGAAAAATGGCATGAGACAGCAAGGCAGGTTCAGGTGGGAAGTGGGTCAGAAAGACCCTAGGTGCCTAGGGAGAACAGAGGTGAGTCAACTTCTCATAGACTTGTAGAAAGGATCAGATATGCCAGAAAACTCTTTCCATAAATTCTTTCAGCAAGTTGGAACTCAGATGCAGAGCTTCTATTTCTGGTAATATGGAAAGCAAATCCTGGAAGATTTCTCTGCTATTCATATCTGAAAATGTGCAATAAAATATGTTTCATCCATGTTAAACAATTGGATGTGACGGTGAGAAACCTCCGTGACCAGGAACAGTGGGAGCAGCAGTCCACAAAGAAGGTCAGCAAAGTGTGGGCCCGGACCAAACACAGCCAGTGCCTTGTTGCTGGTGCCCGGAATCAAACTCAGGTCCTCCCCTTGCCAGGCAGGCGCTGTGCCACTGGGCTACGTCCCCAGCCCCAGTGCCTGTTTTGGTAAAGTTTTACTGGTACGCAAGCATGCTCATTTGTTTATATAGTCTCTCTGACCACTTTCATTCTCCAAGAGCCCAGGAGAGTGGTTGCCAGCAAAGAATGTTTACCAGCTGGCCCTTTGTGGAGTAAATTTGCCAAACCACCACTGAAGGAGTTGTTTGCAAAGTATGAGCTCTGTAAACAGTCACATCAGCATCACCTGGGTACTTGTTAGAAATACAAATTCCTAGGTCTCACCCAAGACTACTGAATCATAAAGTCAAAGTGTAAGGCCCACCAGTCCCTGTCTTAGCAGGTCTTCCGGGTGAATTTGGTACATAGGCTAAACTTTTATATCTCTAGAGAGAAATCTGTGGAAACACCCAGAATATGGTAGACTATAGTGATACCATAACCTAGAGTATATAGGAAACTCTAGGCCAGTAACTAACTGGGAGTCACATTGGAGTCCACATCATGTAAAACCTGGATCCCTGCAAGGCTGTACCTTTTATAAAACACTGAACTAAAGTAAAACAAAAATTGAGGGGCAGATATTAAAGAAAATCACCATTCTCAGCCTTAACTATTGATGGATTTTTTCACAAGGCTGTCTTGCAAATTAATAGCCTCTGAGTATATATATATACATGGGTATAGTAAGTTAATCTACACTATTTGCATAGTGTTTCTAAAAGTTGTATTTTTAAGAGGATTCATGTCAATAGTGCTTAATGCCCAACAAAAGCAGACAAAAGTCATCCCTAGGGAAAAGTAGGTGTAATCCAGCTTCGAAGGAAAGTCCGCAAACAGCAGCAGCAAACATAAATTCACAATCTAAAATGAAAGAAAACACCCAAAAATAATCCAGCATTAGTACTGTGTAAATCAGCAGAAACTAACTCAATATACCCACATCTTCAAAGGCTTTAATATTAGTTTTCAGATACATCACACAAAGGAAATGCTTGATATAAAAAAGTTATTATGTATAAGGAAAAGAAACTACCAAAAAATGAACAGATACATTTTAAAGAACTAAATAGAATTTTTAGAAATGAAAAATACAGTAAACGAAATTAAAATGGAAAGCTTGTGTACCAAAGGAGATGCCAGAAGAATAACAGAGGAAGCCTGAGTGAAGTAAAAGAGTTGAAAAGAGCAAGAAGTCTTTTTCTTTTCTAAATAGATAATTTCTGTGTGGATAACAGAAGTTGAGACAGGTATAGCACGAGGCTTTCAAACATCTATCCTTGTGGAAGGAAAAATACAGTAGGGGAAAGACGGTATTTAAAGAGATGATAGACTTTGCATTTGTTTGTAAAGAAGAGAAAGAAAGGATTTGGAAGAGGGTATCAGAAGTCCAGTTTGGGGTGGGTTAATTTTGAGATGTCTACTAGGCATCCATGTGGTATTTTGAGTTTGTGTTTGGGTATAGGAGTTACGTTCAGAGGAGAGAGAGATGATATATTGATAGCATTCAAGCCTTGAACCTTTCTAAAATCATCATGCTGATCACCATCAGTTAGCTTGAGTACAAGGAGAAGAGGTGTAAGTAGAGTGCATTTGGGCGCTCCAAAATTAGGAAGTCAGAGGCATCCAAAAAGGAGTACTCTGAGAAGTCTGAGGAAAGCCAGGAGTGTGTGCTGTTCTAAAATCAAGTGAAGGAAATCTTTCAAGGAGGTAAGAGTAATCAAAAAGCCATATGCTACTGTTAAGTAAGATAAGCGTTAAGAATTGACCATTGAATTTAGCAACATGGGCACTTGACATTTTTGATAAGAGCAATTTTAATTGTGTGGTACAGGGAAAAGCTTCACTGGAATTGGTCCAAATTCTATGAGGCAAGCCTAACTTTAATATCAAAACCACACAATAATAGTATCAATGAAATCCAAAAGCCAATCTCACTCATGGACAAAATGCAAAAGTCCTAAACAAAGTATTAGCCAACAAAATGTCCTAGTTAGGCTTAGTATATCTTAGTCTAGTCTTGCTACTATAATGAAACATCGCAGATTAATGAGCAGTGGAAATTTCATTTCTTTCACAGTTCTAGATTTTTGGAAATCCAAGATGAAGGGCCTAGCAGGCTTGGTGTCTAGTGAAGACTTTTCTTTTCATCCAGATGGCACCTGGTCTTTATGATCTAACACAGCAGAACATGAATAGGAAACAAAGGCCTAGAGTTCCCACCAATCCTTTTATGAGTGCTCATCCGAGCTATGAGGGAAGATGCCTCTTCACCTAATCACCTTCTAATATCCTGGTAGTGGGGATAATTTGCAGCATGAGTTTTAGGAAGGACAAAAGAATTCAAACTATAGAGCAGAACACACTAACAGAATAAAGTGAAAAAATGATATGTATGATTTCTCAATAGAGAAAAGCCTGCAAGAAAATTCATATTCATTCCTGAGAAAGAATCTTCAGCAACTAAGAGAAGAAAGGAATATCTTTAACCTGGCATGGGTGTCTTTATCGAAAACCTAGAATAAACATCACTCCACACTGAAATATAGGAGATTTTCCTCTGGATCCCAGAGAAGAATGTTTACCATTACTACTACTTCTATTTAACTTGGTAATTGGAGAGCTGGGCCAGCATAGGATTCTTCCAAAAGGAAAGAAACTGAATTACATGTAGCTGTCAGGAATATCTACTGAGACAACCCCTGCAAAATCTACACATGAAAATTAACGAGAGCGTTTGAAAGATGGTTAGATATATTATCAAAATACAATACTCGTTCACATTTCTGTATCCCAAGGTGAAGTAGAAAAATGTAATTTCAAAAACTGTCTTTTGCAAAAGCAACAAATATACAAAGCAGTATGACTCATGCATAAATTATAAAACTATATCATAACACCAAAAAATATGTAAAGTTACTATGTTCATAGACAGGAAGACTTAGGTAGTACATGGGGGAGATAAATCTCCCTTGACCTGTTGTATTTCTGTACATTTGGAAGCAGAAGTATTCACTACCTTTGCTCTAGATTGTATTTTTAAGGATGTCTGTGGTTAATAACCTTCCAAAATAGTGTTTCCCTCTGGAACAAGGGGCAAGTGTACTTACAGACGTGTAAAATATTCACATTTCCAAACATTCAGTGTTCCTCTTCTGTTTCACAAGCCCGCATGTGGGTACCCACCTTTTTCATACGTTTCATAGGACTTGGATCTTCAGAGTCTGCATAGGAGAATGCTGACACCCTGGTGACTGCCTGTGAGTAATAAGGTCTTTTTTCTCTGATTAGGAGTCTTGTGTCTTCCACCAACATCAATGAAGGTTACAAAATATCTCAGACCTTTCCTGATTCTTAACATGGTTCTCAATAATTTATCTATTAAGATCATGTAATTCCAAACAAGATCCTAATGGGGTTTTTAAAATCAAATTTAACAAGCTTATTCTTAATATAGAAGGTTAAAAACTATCAAATCACATTTAAAGAACAAGGCCATATTAGCCATATAACTAAGATGATGTGATAAGGGCATAGAGATTGATAAATAAGCCAAGGGATCAAATTAGCCCTGAATGTACCTGAACAGTGTAATGCGGAGCTAGCAACACAGATAAGCTGGTGAAAGAGTGAGGACTCCAAACAACTGGGCTAGCGATCCGTCCAGCTTGGACTTCTACATTTCACTGTACACAAAAATAAGTTACAAATAAATACAGATGTAAAAGGCAAAAATCTTAAGATTCGTACAGGGAGATATACAGGAATATGTCTGCCATTATGAAATTAATGTTTATAACACCTGGGTAGGAAATAAAAAAGTGCTACTTATAAAGGCAAAGACATTAATATGTCTGCAAGAAAAAGAAAAATCCTGCCCTTTAGATGTCAGCTTGCAAAGAATTAAAAGGCAAGCCCTAGCTAGAAGAAACAACACGTAACACAAAAACCAAAAAAGGGATCAGTATCCACAATACATAAAAATCTTCAACAAGTAAAGTAAACAAAAATATCCCCTCCACAGATAATCAAATAGAAAATGGACAAAAGACATGAGTAGACGTTTGGCAAAAGAAGAAACACAGTGGCAAATAATTACAAGGAATATGCTCAAGCTTGTGTGCAGACAAATGTGAACTTCAAAATGCCAAGTTGATGTCCAATAGATTGGCAAAAAATGAAAATCTTGTATGATCAAGTGTTGACATGGTGTAGAGCAATGAGAGTGGTCACTTACACACGGTGCATGGAAGTTGGAAGAGTGTGGCATTTATCTTACAGAGCCAGAAGTGTGCGTTCTCACCATATGCATACCCTGGAGAAACGCGTACATACGTGAAACACAAGACAGAGACCAGGAGATGCATAGTGACCTTATTAAGAACAAAAGCATTTTTATATTTTATTCAATGAAGCCGAGCAGTAAATTGAATGAATTACAAGAAGTGTACTTTAATATGAATGAAAAAAGCAAGTCATAGAAGAATGCACAAAGCTACACTGCATTTTAAATTAGCAAAATTAAGTAATCTGGTTTTTAGGGCCACACGTAATTAGAAACAGGGAAAGTGAAGAAAAGAATAACTCCAACATTTCAGAGTGGCTGCCGCCTTTGAGAGGGCAAACGGGAAGCCGGGACTTCAAGACCCCACAACGGGCTTCACCCAAACCTGTAGGTTCTATTGCACAAGCTGAAGAGTGGCTTCAGCAGTATTTGTTTTAGTAATATGAAACTATGCTTCATAACATTCGTATGTGTAGTATTTGTCATATAACATGGATATAATATGTATATGTAACAAGTCATCATGAATGAAATATTAAAATTGTAAATGCAAATAAGTTTTAGACCTTGTTGAAATGGACTTATTAGATGGATATCAAGAATTGCTAAACCTAAATGCAAGGTTGTCTATGCAAGTGACAGTGACAGTAGAGGTTAGCTCTGTGTGAAGCGGAATTTACACAGTCCCATGTCTGAGCAGATGGCCTTGATAGGAGAACCCAGCAGCCCCATCTTTCTTCTTCTGTGCTGGCAACATGGCCTGTCTGGCTTCCTGGTGTCTACCTAGCCCGCATCGGAATTTCACGGTGGTCCATTTGGTGCAGAGACAGCTGTCAGAATTCATGTGGCATGTGTATCTTGTCATTGCCACAGAAATCAAAGGCTACTACACTGATTTTATAGAGCAGTGAGGGGCTCCTTCATTATCACTTCATTTTTAGTTACACTGATAAGTCTGGTAGCATAAAATGTTTGTAATATAGAAATGCACTGATAATATGACAATCTGTATTGAAAATGGAAAGTCAGTTAGCACCAAGTCTATCTGTTTCATTATGGGTGAACCACAGTTTACCCATACTACCACTAGTAGATAGTAAACTGTTTCTTATTAGTGCATTGTGCTTACTAAATTTCATCCTATTTCTTGAGATAGTAGACACAAATGCAGCTACATAGGCTTCCTCAGTCACTAAAAATGTAACCATCTCCAGGTAATGAACATCATCTTGTCTCCCTAGTGTAAGAACCTGAAACAGTAAATAAAATGTGGAACACAGAATAGATAATTGTGAAAGGGAAAGAGACTGCTCAAAAGGAAAGAACAACCGAGATGAGGGAAAGGAGAAAAGCAAGAAAGAAGAGGAAGAAAAAATAAATACACACAAGATAGGAAGTTAATATTTTTTTTAAATTAATTTTGCATGCCAAATCTGGTAATCTGAACAAGTACTTTGAAGATAACAATATGCAATATAGGCTGGGTGTGGTGGCTCACACCTGTAATCCCAGCATTTGAGAGGCTGAGGCAGGAGGATCGCTGTAAGTTCGAGGCCAGCCTCGGCTACAAAGTGAGTTCAAGGCCAGCCTGAACTGCATAGGGAAACCCTGTCCAAAAAGACAAAAAAAAAAAAAAAAAAAAAAGCAATATAACAACCATTGTTGATTTCATATGATCTTGTTTTGAAATTCTGTATCATTTTTAATGTTTCTTCAATTTTTATTCCCTTTAAAAAGAAAACTAAAATCATCTTCATGAAATAACCCCCTTAAACTATTCCCTTTATTATGATCTCCCTTGGCTAATAAAGAAAAACACTGAAAGAGCTGGCATTATTAGATTCAGTTCTTTATATCCACCACAAGATGGGAGAAACATTTATGCACTTCTTGAACTTTTTCCAGATATGGCATCACTTGAAAGACCCAGGGATGAGAGGCATCCTTGTAAAGTGGCTTAAGGCTACTTGGCTACACAAGGCTGAGGGGCACTCAATGAGTTCATTTCTCTGGCAAGAAATCTTCCAGTGGTGTGGGCTGGTGTGTGTGTGTGTGTGTGTGTGTGTGTGTACACGCATGTACACATATGCCCATGTGCACACACAACCATAAATAATGCTTACAGAATGCTGTGCATTTAGCCTTGTGTGATTAACACAATGGAAAATTAGTCACTAAGAAAGGGCTTTTTAAAAAGAACAGTGCTACAAATAGACTCTCTTGATGGGCCTGGGTGGCTGTTGACAATGGTGACTTTTTGTAAATAATGCCAGAATGAATGGAGAAGGCTCAGCAAGCGCCACTTTGTTTACGGAAATGAATCTACTGTACTTCTAAAAGACATCTTGCAGCTATGTCACTTACTAAATGGAGAAAAACGACGTCTTGATAATTGGATTTAAGTGAAGCTTTTATTAAAATGTTTCTTCAGTTCTGAATCAAAAATTGGATTACAATACAGGGTTCACAGATATAGAGAGGCAAACACGGGAGCACACTTGTAGCTAACATAAATAATTTAGCTTAATGTGGAAATTAAGCTACTGGCACCCCTCATTACTGGATAATTCAGATGACTGAATATGCTCTAAAGTAGACCATAAAATACGAAGAATTCTTGTGTTAGGATAAATTTGTACTAATGCGTGTTTAGTCTACTTCCTTTTTCCCTGTGGTTGCTATTGAATATTACCATCCCAGTGTCCTCCTCATGTTAATTCACTCTTAAAATTAATGAGAGAGTAGAAGGGGAAGTGATTATAAGCTTCATGCCTCCTAGGGTTAGCGATGCATTTGAACTTGATTCCAAACGCAGGCTTAGAGAGGGGAGAGATGCTGGTGACAGGGATAGTTAAGCACATTGTGCAAAACACGCTTTGCTGTAAAATAGAATGCAGAGAAAATGACATATGTGTCCAGTGGTTGTGAGGCCAACCCTGTGCTAGCACTACTCAGTGCAAAGAGCAAAACATCCCGGGCTTCCCGAGTCCCCACCTCGTGCTGCGGCCTCTCCCAGGTGTGAGAGTCTCCTCTACAGCGGTAACCGCTCTCCTGGCCTCTGTGAGCACAGTTTCTTCATTTTCATTTTTCTCATAGCAGCTACTGTTCATCCTTAAAAGTGCGGTTTGGTTTTACTCGGTCTCAATCTGCACACGCAAGAGTTATGGTGTGCGTGTTGTTTTGTGATCTTCTTTACTTGATAGTGCTCAGAGAATCCATCCACTTGCATTTGTGTCTCCTCATTTATTCAGTTTCCTCGCTATATAATTGTCCCAATCCATTCAGGCTTCTATAAAAACACCAAACTAAGTAGCTAATAAACAACAGAAATGTATTTCTTACAGTTCCGGAGGCTGTAAAACCCAAGATCAAGGAGCCAGTAATTCCACGCCTGCTGAGGGCTTGCTGGCTCACAGAAAATGTCTTCCTGCTGTGTCTTCAATATCAGAAGAGCTGATGCAGCAGTGTGGAGCATCAGTACGGACACTAATCTCATTCATGGGGGCTCTGCCCTCACCTCTGAAAAGCCATACCTCCTAACGCCATCACCCTGAAAGTCATCATTTCAAAATATAAATTTTAGGAGAGGAACATTTACATTCACAGAATAGCAGTAAGAGTCCATTGGCTGGATATGCTTATCTGTATCCATTCTATTGAAACCCATTTGGGTTTTTTCCCCAAGGTGGGACAATTACAAACACTGCTGCCAAGAACATTCCTGTACATTTCTTAGTGCACCCGAGCACACATAGCATATCTCCAGAGCACATATGTAGAGGAATTGCTAGGCATTAACATACCTTCAATTTTAATAAGGGATGCTACACCATTTTCCAAAAGATTGAAACAATTCATATTTTCAGCAGAAATATACAGAAGCGCCTGTTTATAGTTCCAAGAAAAGAAAACATAGGAAGAAATTAAAAGGATTATTACAGTTTCACAGTGGATTACAGCTGTTGGGGCAGAAATTATGCGAAGAGGAAAAGGAGAATGAAGGATGCTTTAGAAAGATTTTAGATTAAAAAGAAGATTCCTCCTCCTTGACCTTCATGTGACTTTATTATGACTTAATGTGTGGAGGAGGCCACTACTTTGAGTTTAAATGAGAAGTCATAGGAATCTGAGCAATGCCTCACTGCAAGAATGTGTGGTTATTGTGATGCTGAAATGTAATTAAATTTCTTGTAACCTCATGAACTAAGAATGTGAACAAGAAAGTTGTCACTCATCTCTATGAAAACAAAGTGGAATGCTTTGAAAATCTAGATGACAGGTGAGTCACAAGACAATCTGTCAAATTAGTTGCAGGGCATACTACACTTAGAATGTGGAAAAAATTATAAATTCCTAGAAGGTTTTACATTTAAATTGCTCCAAAAACACATTTAATTTTTCACTCCTTTTATTAAAGAAATGAGGTTTAGAAATTATAAATACTATGTTACAGAGATAGTTTACACAGGAGTGACAGTACCGAACACAAATAAAAGGTAAAAAGTCCAAGGCTACACATCAAAAGATTCGCAGTGAATGCACACACACATATTTTTATAGGAAAAATATTGAAAATATGTGTATATATTTTTATGGTTTTAGCTTTCTCAGTCAGTAAAACCCACAAGCTAATCTGACCATGCTATTAAGAAGGTATATTTTACTATATTTACTTAGAGCAAAACAGATATCTCACTGATGGAAAATCATCATTTGGATATCTGTTTTAAACAAAATAGATGAAGGTTCAGTTGTCTGCATTTTGATTAAGCATAGACTGCTGTAACAACCCTCGCCCAAAAAATACAATACAATATACCTGTGGTATACGAATATCAGCTCAGACATGTTCCTAATCCTCTTGCCCTCCCACGAGCAATCACTGCTCTAAATTCTGTGCCTGTTATTGAACGTCTTAGATATGGAATCAAACAATGTGTATACTTCGTATCACATTTCTTTCTCTCACATGATTGTTTCTGAGATTTATCCATGTTGCTGTGTCAATTGTTGTGAAGTAGTGTGCCACTGTATGAATAAGCCATTTGATTTGTCCCTCTCCACTAACAGACTTGACATTACTTATTATGAGATTTGACTGTTGTAAGTGGAGCAGTGTAAATATTTTGTGCAACTGTTTTTCTAGACTACACACTTTCTTTCATCTTGTATAAATACCTAAGAGAACAATTCCCGAGTCATAGGATGTGTGCATAAACACCTTTTCAATAAGCCTCCAAACTATTTCCGAAGTTGGTTGGACCATTTGCTACTACTCCCAATACCAATGAGTGAGAGTTCTAGTTGCTCTATCCCCGCCCCCCCGTCAATGGATTTAGTCAGTCTTCTAATTTTAGCCATTTAAAAACGTATGTGGTTGTATCTTGTCATTTTGCCTTTCCTTGATGACTAATGATGTTAAGCACCATTTTATGTACCTATCACCCATACCTACATCTCCTGTGAACTGTATGTCTTTGATCTATAATAAAGTAATATTTGTGTTTTAGCATCACATGTTTTCTCATTTAATTATATTGGCATTTCATTATAAATCAATTAACAATATATGAGTGGACCTATTTCTAGATTTTGTACTGTGTTCCAGTCATTTATTTGTCTATCTTATGACCATACAATAAGGCAGTGCTATATTGTCTTGATTACATGGTTTTCCAGGACCCTTATAATCAGTAGCCTGAGTCTGCTAACTTTGTTCTTTTATTAAAAATTTTTTTGTAATACTGGGAATGGAAACCAAGAATGCTCTTTCTTATTTTATTTTGAGATATGATCTTTCTAAATTACCCAGAGCTGGCCTTGAGCCTGTGATCCTCCTGCCTCAGCTTGTTAAGTTACTGGAAATATTTCTTACTAATGTAGAGCCTCTGAATTTCTATATAAATTTTATAATCACACTGTCAACTTCTTCAATAAAAAGGCCAGTTATAACTTTAATTGTGATGTTTCAGTGTCTAGATTAATTTAAAGATAATTGTCATCTTAACAATATTGAATCTTCTAGTCCATGAACAAGATATATTTTTCTATTTATTAAAGTCTGCTTTATTCTTAACAATAGTCCATACCCTTCCAAGTAGAGGACTTGTGCTATTTTTATTAAATGTATCCCTGTGAATCTTATGCTCTTTGGTGCTACTGCAAAAGGAATTTAACCACTTACCAGTCCAATTATATTAATATAGACTGACCAAAAATTGTATTTTGTTAATTGTTATAAGATAATAAAACAGGAGCTATAAAGTGTCAATTTTATCAAATTCATTCAATACAAGAATTTACTAATTGAAATGACGCCTGTCCAAGCAATGCTTAGGACACACTATACATAAACAAACACCCTGCCCGAGTGATGATCAGGGTAAACTGTTAAGTAGTTAAAACTTTTCATTTATGTGAGTTTTTTGCTACCTGTGTTAATATTTTTGAGTGTGACCTTTGAGATTACTAAAGTCACTTATTGACCCTAATTATTTTTCAGATTCCTAAAATTTTTTAATCCAAAAGTTCAGGTCATATACAAATAAAGACAGTACTTATTTCTGATATTTACACAGTTGGCTTTATTGCACTGCCTATGACATCCAGTGCACTGTTGAATAGATATGATGCTAGAACTCCTTCTTCCCAGTCTTAGGGAGAAAGCATTTAATTTTTTGTGAGTAGATATGATCTTACCTCTGGGGTTTGTATATGCACTCCATAAAACTGGCAATGTTTTCTTCTATTTTTTGAGTTTGTTAAGAGGTTTTATTACAAATAAGTTTTACATTGTGTCACATGTTTTCTTAGTCCTTTGCTATCACATTTATGATTTCTGGTACACTGGTATTTTTTTTCCTGAAAAACCTCTTTTAGTATTTCTTGAAAATGGATGGATGTGATCATAGAAACATTGCCATTTATTTTCTTTTGTTATACTATCACCTTATGCTATTCTATTTTCTAACAGTTTGTATAAAAGTGGTATTATTTATTTCTTAAATGTTTGAAAGAATTCCCCAATGAAGTCACACTGGCCTGGAGTTGTTTTTGTTTTTGGGAGGTTTTTTTTTTTTGAGAGAAAGTTGTCTATTTTCTGTTTTTTCCTGGGTCAGTTTTACATTGCATTTGTAGTTGTAGAATTTATTAGCATAACATTATTTGTTATCATTATCTCTATTAATGTTTGTAGAATTTGCGGTGATATCTTTACTATTTCACTCATGATCATTCATGCTTTCTCTCTAACAAAGCAGAGAACCAGGCTTCCATGAGTTGAAGATTATCAGCCAATAACTACTTGCTGGGAAAAAGTAAAAAACCTACAAAGATAATAATGTCTACAGTATATAATCTATAATGCCCTGTGTACAATAAAACCACTAGAAGGCCCTATATTCATGAACAAAAAATCAGTCAATTGAAATAAATCTGATTTGATCTAGGTGTTAATATTAACAGACAAAAACATTAAAGAAACAATTATAAGCCTAAGTGTTTTGAGAAAAAAAAATGGTCATAATGAGTGAACAGATGGGAATCTCAGAAGAGAAATGGAAACTATATTTAAAAATGTAGAAATTCTAGAACTAAAAAGTACCATATCTGAAATAGAAAATTCATTGAATATGGGCTGAAAAGCAAATCCAAGTTGGCAGAAGAAAGTGACAGTGAATATGAATATATAGCAATTATCCAATCTGAACAATAGTGAGAAAAAAGCCTGGAAATAAAGAATAAAGTTCCAGCAACCTGTGGTATCATATTGAGTAGTTTAATACATGTGCACTTGGAATACCAAATAGGCAGAAACAAATACAGGAAAAAATATTTGCAATGTAATCGCCAAGCCCCTGTAATTTGGAGGGACTTAAATTCCCAACTTTGCCAGTGTCAGTAGAGCTAAAATACATGTTTTAAATCTTTCAGTTTGTAATTTTTGCTTTTACAGGGCTTGTTAGGGGCTCCTGCAGTGATAGAAAACATTTTAGACATGAATTCCCAAACTGCAACCCAAAACCCACTTACTTATCGCAAAGTGCCCACACTACAATTAATCCTGAATGCTGAAGTTTTAGTTTAGAAAAAACAATTCATACATTAACATGTTTTGTCTTAAAAGAAAAACAGACACCGTAACATGTGTGTCATAGGTTTACCACCACTGGGACTCTCCCCCACACATACTCAGAATGGGAGTCAACAAAGAATTTGCACTATATGCAAAGTCTGTCGGGTCCTTTGCTTTCCAGATGTTCCCCCACTGGATTTCCCGTCTCCTAAATAGCCTTGGACTCCATTCTTTTACTCTTCAAGTGTATAATACCGCAGCTTTCTGCTCAGTTCTGGCCTTCCCTATACTGCATGAACTGAGCAGTGTCCTTGACAGAAAATCCGTATAAAAGAGGCCCTCACTCACTGAATGTGATTCCTTTCTCTAAATGGTGGAATCTCCTTTAGGAACTGCTTATTCTTTATTATTCAAAAAGGTCCCCCCCCCAACCCCAAGAGCTTGTTATCTGTGGGAGGGTTAGTCTAATTCAAACTACTCTACCACTATCACAACCATACCCCGAATGTACTGGTTTTAAAGAAGCCAAATTTAGATGCACCAGTGTTTTCAGCACTACACAAGCACTGTGTGAGGTGGCAGAGACAGCACCCATTTCCTCCTAATACCCATGCTCTTTCTTCAGTAGTAGAACTCCAGCTTGAATGCACACTCCCTTGGCTCCCCCACGGTGATGTGACTTCTGACCAGTGAAATATAAGCAGAAATTGTTAGGGAGAAGTTTGTACACATTGCCTTAAAAGAAAACGTAGGTAGCCAAAGAAAAGCCCTTTGTTCTTTTTCTTTACATCTTTCAATATGTAATGTGGACATAATTTTAACACCCATCTCAGATCATGAATTGACCATAGAAAGACAGGGCAGTAAGTCATAAGGCCGGGTCTCTAACTATTATTATTGCACCAAGTATTCCTCCCACTGGGCTTCTCTTCCATGAATGAGATAAATTATTATCATGGTCTAACAAATTATAACTGGTATTAGTTCAAGTAGGCCCTCATGTAAGTAATGCACTTATAAATACAAGACAATGCATCATACAAGACTTTTAGCAGGAGATAGAATAGCTGATATGGCATGGTCATTAGCCTACAAAGCCGGAGGCCTGAGTTCCGCTCTTACCTCTCACCACTATCCCTACGAACTTCTAGGAAAGTCCTTCTGTCCAGAGCTGCAGTGTCCTTATCTGTGAAAATGTCAAATCAAATGATCCTTGATTTTCCTTTTCCCCCACTATTCCTCTCATCGTCTCCATGATGTAAATAACAGATTTTTATAGCAGTAAAGCTTTTATACTTGTATGCAGAATTTTTTTAAAAATTGATTTTGAGTCTTTATTTATTAAACTCACTTTATCTCTCATTTTCCAAGAATATTTTGTGACCAAAGTCAAAGAACCTGTGACCCTACACATCTTAACCTTTTTACTTTATATTTTATATTGGAAGAATAAATTTTTTAGGATAACTTTTTGCTCAAAAATATTTCCCTATTTGGTAAGAGGCTAGAATCAGACAGTGGCACAAATAAAACACATTTTCACAAATGCTGAGACTCAAAACTGTGGATGAGACAGTGAAATGGTTTTATTTTCTAGATGACTATTTTTCAAACTAGAAATATGTTTTGCATCAGTGATGTGTTAAGGTCAAGTCAAGAAAAGAGACAATATGTCCCATGTCACGGAGACCAGGATAATGAGAGTGTTCTCTGGGAACTGGCTCAGAGGCTGTTCATTTCACCGGCAAAAGGTTATGCCAGACAGATTGTTTCTCATTTGATGTCTTAAATTAAACTGCTGACATGGCCTGCCTCAGAGTAAGAAGCATACGCTTTGCCAAACAGACCCTAAAGAAAATCCCTGTTCGAGAGAGATGGCTCCTTTAGCTAGAGTCTTTGAGGATTTTGTTTTGTTTTTAAATCCTGTTTAGGAATTAAAAAAGGTTTTCAACTGCAGAGCAGCTCCTAATGTGTACATGAGGGAGCCCTGATGGATCTGAGGCTTCATGTTTTGTCCAAGTGCTGTGGGACAGAAGCTAGAGAAATTCTACTTCTAAGTAGAATTTAAAAATATCACACGTACAAGATACACATGTGATCAAAGAGGAACTGCTGATGGAAGAACTCACCGGTGAGAGGTTCGATTTAACCATTCCCATCCATTCTGACCCTGCCTTGCCCTCCTTTATGGCCATCGTCACCCAACTCCAGAGCTAGAAGAAGAGCAGACGTGACGGGGGATGGCAAGCGGACCAGCCCCGACCCCCGGCACCGCAGGCGCCCGTGCACTGGAACCTGCACCGCGACAAGGTCCCCAGATGATTCAGGAGCTCGTGCACGCATTTCAAAGAAAGGCCATGGCCATGTGCCAGGCACAGCTCTGGGTTTGAGAGACATGGCAGCAAATGTCACAGACAAATCTTGTTCAAATGCACTTTTCATTGTAATGGGAAGAGGAGAAAGACCGGTAAACAAGCAGGTAGACATCGGTATTTCTGGGAGAAACAAACGTGAAGGTAGGCAAAGGGGGAAAAGAGTGGAATGAGGATTGCTGCTTAGAAATAGAAATCAGGGAAACCTTCTCCAATTGAAAGGAGATATAAAGGAAATAGGAACAAAAAGGGTGGGTGAGGGGTGTCAAAAACCTGTACTCCAGCCCTGAATCTCCCCCTCATTATATATCATTATATATCGCAACATTTTGTCACCTAAACTTCCTGACCTTCGGTCTCCCCTTCTGTCGACCAGGAATGAAAATACTCTTGACCAACTCACGGGCGATTTGTGAGGAGCAGATGTGATACATGCACACAACACTTCCCTTGGTCTCATCTGCCGGGCTCCAGCCTTCTTCACCACTGGCCTCCGACCCTAAGGGGACCAGATGGTGTGATCTAGAGGTGCAAAAGCAGACATACAGAGCGCATAATCTAGAACTTCCCTTAGCTCCAGGCGCCCTGTGAGTCTTCACTCCCCGAAATGGAGATTCCTTCCTGCAAGGGACCTTCCCTCGCCGATGTCCTACAAAGTTATCCCCCTCGACCTCATGCTCTCACATTCTCACCTCCATGTTCCACGTGACCTCAAAGCCACACCCAGGCTCTTAACAGCCACTCTCTTCTCACATCTCCATGTCATCCTCTTTCCTGGCTGTGGTCCTTCCCTGGTGCGATTGCTACCTCCGGTTTCCTTCGGCAGGCAGTTGTCCCACAACTCAGTACCTCCCACCCAGTTTACCTGAGATCCCTATCCTTTCCCCACTCATTTTGGGTCACATGATGTGTAGGTGTCTCTTCTTTGATGCCTGAAGCTACAATATGAATCTGTTCCACAAACTGAGACTTGGAATGCTAAATCTCTGTTTGAATTGCTGGGTACAGGGACAGCTGCACTGACACACCGATAACGTGCCCCACCCATGTGACGTCTGAGGGAAGAGTCCTCTGCCAGGGGCGCTCCTGCAATTTGGGTCAAGGAGTTTCTTCCTCACTAACAATGAGTTCTCTCTGGTTAATTTGAGAGAGTGTCTGTATTTGGTGTTTCTATAATTTTATTTTGTGTTTCAGTTGAGTAAGTGTTGCTGGATATCTGTAGAATGTGTGATAATTTTTTGTAAAAAACTCAATAAAAGAAACATTAGCATAGAAAAATATTTTATGTTGTGTAAAACACTTGGCTGAGGAAATGTTTTAATGTATTATATCAAAATGCTACAGACGCTCTGCAGTTAGAGCACAGGAGAAAGCTGTGGCGATGAAGGAGACCCAGCTCAGCATTTCCAGGCTGCAAGAAGGGGACTTGGGGAGCCCAGCTCAGAGACAGAGTGGGTATCAGAGGTCTCTCTTCAAAAAAACCAGCGTTTGCTTAATCCAGGCTCACTGGGAAACACACTGAGGAGAAATCCGCTCGCTCCCCTCCTGTGGTATTCAGGCTAGAGATGGGCCGGGTAGGAACATTAATTAATTTAGTCCATCTTTTGGGGAGTTCCTAAGAGCCAGGTACTGGATAGGAGGTCAGGAAATAAAGACAAAACAGACGTGGACCCTGCCCTCGGTTGCAGCAGGGGTGAGCAAGCATGCTTACAAGTTGTCCTAAAATAATGTCAAATATCATGAGAGGTACATTTTGACATTAATGATTTTATAGCCTATTTTCTAGCCCAGCATCTCGCGGCACTTCACAGCCCTGTTTGAAAGGCTTTTATTCAGAGAGTTGTGGAGTTGCAAAGGTCACGCTTCCCCTCAGTTGTCCATGCTGCCAGCTCCCCTGACGTGCCCTTCTCAGCACTGACTCTTCTCTCTGCCGCAGACCCGATGGGCACCTCCCATAGTAAGTGCTCAATAAATATTTGCCGATGGAATGAAATGGACCTGCTGTGTGCTGGCTGAGTTGTATACTAGTGTCCCCCTCTATTTAACTCACATGTCACCTCCTACCCCTAATAACTACTCAAGCTGCTTCAAGCCCACAGTATGAGAAGAAGCTCAGTAATAGACTATGGCGTTCTCTTCACCCGGAAGGAAAAATCGCTCTGCTTTCAACTTTATTTTAGTCTCAAGGATTTCCTTGCAGGGGCCACAAGCTGGCAGAAACCAGACCATAGACATTTTGTTTCCTTGTGAGCATTTATCTTTCAAAGGTCAAGGTATTTACCACCAACTCCACTCCTAATATTCTCTTCCAGGCTCTACCTTCTCTTACATTTCCTGACTAGAAACTGAAGATATTTGAGCTGTCAGCCCCTGAGGCTAGTAATCTCCTGACTCAACCTATCCTGGCATATAGATCAAGGCTATTCTCAGCCGTGCCATTGCTGCAACAAAAATTTACCGCAGCAAAACTCCTACTGCCAGTACATGGGGAAAGTAGCTGGATGGCTTAGCCCGGTTCCGAAGGGTCACCAGTCCCCTGACCTACACAAATGCAACAGCCATGGAGAGAGGCTGGGAGAGAGATCAGATGGGAGGCCTTGGATACTGGAGTTTTAATATCCTACAACAGAAGCTTTAAGAAAAAAATGTTCTGTGACTTGAAAGCACCAGGTTTCTTTTTTCATTTTGCATAAAAATAACCTAACATTGGAGTAAAAGAAATAGGAAGTATATCAATTTTTAATAAATACAAGCCACAAAATAAATTTAATAAATTATAAATGATAAAATTATTGAAAAATTAAATATTAAACATTCTCACATAAAAATGTAGAACATTTATTAATTAGAGAACATTTTCAGAGTAATACTTGCACTTTAAATGCTCGTAACTTTCTAAACATGCAATGTTGCAGACCTATAGGAAGTGGTCTCGCTATGTTCACGTGGCTGGTCACACCACAGGAATGAAAAACTTGGCCAGTTTCCTACAGGATGGTCAGTGTGGCCCGGGCCCAAAATGGTTACAGAAAGAGACAGGGAGATGGGGACATGGTGAGAGTCCCAGGACCGGCACTGAAATGACATGAATTTCCCTTCTACTTTTGAAGATCCAAATTCAGAGAAGCGCAACCACCATTTCTGCTTGAAATCTGGAAGACAGATCCACAAAGGTATATCTTTTTCTGGAAAGATGTGGAAACCACTTCACCCTACAGAAGTGGACAGCCTACAGAAGACACTGGTAGAAAATGCCTGTTCTAGAGCAGCCCACCAGGTTGCAGAGGTTTGTTGAGTCTGCACTACAGACCACCATCTTCCTCTGGCCCATCCTGTCTCTTCCCCCTTCTCTTGATAAGTATCATGGTGGACTAACTAATGGTCAACTTGTAACACCCAGCTGAGCGGAATCAGCATGGTGCTGGGTGTGGAAGACCCCCGATGACTGTTGCCAACAGCATAAGAAGACACCTGGAGGGGAAGATGGTGCACTGTTGGTTCTCCTGGTGAAGCTTATCATGCTGGCTTTTCTTATATGAACTCAGCTGTTCTCATCATCAGAGGAGCTCAGGTCCTCGCTGTCACTGAGGATTGCTGTGGTTCGCTTCAGGAGAGCTCTGGTCCTTACCTGGAGCCTCACTTCCTGGCTCCAGTGCGACCCCTTGGCCTGCTGGCACGGATCCTTCATCCTGCTGGAGCGGACTTTCTAGCTTCTACCATTGGCCTTTGGGCCTTCCCAGTGAAGATCCTTGAAACAGACTTGCATGAAACATTGTCATGGGGTATAGGCTTCCAGTTGGACTCACGGAGGACATTGCTATGGGATCTAGGTCTTCAGCTGGACTCATGCAAGACATTGCCGTGGGGTCCAGGCCCTCAGATGGATTCTTTGGGTCTCTAGTGTGTGGACAGATCTCCTGCACTCTTTTGTGTTTGATTCTGTTGGTGAATATTATTTTAAAAGTCCTACAAATTATGTGTCCTGTATTAAATCTTCTCCCTTTTAAATCCTGACTACAACAGGTATCAATCCCTAGTAAATATCGTGCTCCCCTAGCCCTACAATAGGGTTCATGTCTGGAGAGCTAGGCTGACAACAGTTGGTACTGAGGGAAGACTGAGAAAGCAGGTGGTGAGAAGAGAGAGTTATAAAGCTGAATCACTTAGAGACTTGTTTTTTCTGGTGATAGGTGGAGCACAGATGGCCCCCACACTAGGTGGTGGTCCTATTGTTAAAACTTTCATAAGGAGCAAACTGGAATGGTGCACTGGCAGAAAGGAGTGTAGCAGTGAAAGAAATCTGTTGGGCACCTGAAACTTACGAAGATGTAGACATGATAGTGGGGTTGGGTGGCTTATGGCTGAGTGTTGTTAATACTCTACAGAGAGATAACAAACAGCTGAAGAGTAATTACAGGCAACTGAAAGCCAGAAATGGAAAAGCTGAGGACTCATCACAAAGATCTCATCTTGTTTTGCTGGAGAGCGCAGAAAGCCAATGACAAGACCAAGTCAGGGTGAATCCAAAATCAGAGCTCTGCATAAGAAGACCTAGGACCTTGACATATGGAATAAGAATATCTGAGTAGAAAATCCCACAGAATTTCTGGAATCTCCAGTGGGAGAATAAGATAGATTCAGGAGGTTGTGCAGTAAAGCCATGTTATCTTTGGGGAGGATTATGACCCTTTTGAAATATAAATTCTGGCAGACTAGCTGGCTCCTCAGAGAGACACAGTGACCCTGTGTACGATGACTAAACTCATGCCAGTTTGCCCAAGACCTTCCTAACTTTACCAGTTTTATCACTGAAAGTACTATGTGACTAGAAACCCATCAGTTCTGTGCACATCAGAACAGTCAGTCACACGAAGTGTATCAGTCAGTGCTTTATGAGAGAAACAGACGTAGCACAAGTTCTATATACAAATGTATATAGAAATATAAGTTTCTTATACAGCTTGCAATGGTCACCCACAGAGTGAGATGAAGAATCAGACTGGAGACCAAAGATTTCAGCCCACGGTCTGGAGCTCACTGCAGTGTCCCACCCAAGTCCATATCAGGAGGTAATGGCTCTGCTAGGTGGCTGAAAGTCTATGCTGAGGGGCTGAAGATTCTGCGATAGAAGCCAAGAAATGATGTCCAAGCTGAAGGCAAAAACTGGAGCTCCTCCGAAGAGCAGAAGTAAGTGTGTCCTTCCTCATTTCCTCTTTCTACTGTTTAGGTGATGAGCTGCCTTAGGCTGGGTGGCTTCTCTACACCCTAAGGTTTAGAACTGCTGAGCAGCTGACTTAGTTAAACTTCTAAACTCAAGTTGACACAATCAACCAACCATTACACTAAGTACAGGACACCAACATATCGTGCAGCCTGAATCGCTCATTTATGGTTTAACCGCCCCATCATAAGGTTGAGCACAACCAGTACCCATCCATCATATGATGGAAATGATACTTCTGACATGAAGCACAAGGAGGACCAAATACACAGCCACTTCATGCTCAGGTAGCTCCCACCCATGGCACTACCACTGCTGTGCATGCAGTTGCTTCAGCTATTGTTTGTGAGTATGGAGGGCACCCTGAAGGGCCAGCTGAAATTGGAGAAAGAAAAGAATCCTAGGTTTGGTTTAAAAACATTTTGACCCAATATGAGGATGCAAGCCAAAACATGGACAGCAACTTAAATATCGCCTCATCAGCAGTGGCCTTGGGAGGCCAGATGGTCTCTGAGAGAAATTCATCTGATGGGCAGTTTCAACAGAAATATCTGGTCATTTCATTGTGTGGAAAAAGAAATGATCCAAGATTAGAATATTTTCAGGATTGTAGATGCTGCCGAATATTCTGGCTTGCTGGGCAGACATTTTCACCCTCGCATGCAGGGACTAAAGGTATAGCAACGAATACATGAGGAACACCACCAGGGGCTTCTTCTTGCTTTCCTGCCTGGATATAACTGTCACTGGACAGGCCCAGCAGTCATGGTAAGAGACGACACATAACCAGCAGCTCAGCCTTCCTGGAGGGGCTGGTATGGGCCCAGCCATCAGGGTGAACAGGGACGGCACTTAAGGTGAGTGACTGCACGGTGAGAGAAGGGCAGGGCGCACAGGCTGTGGGCCCTTGCCTTAGTCACTGTTTCACTGCCGAGGTGCAACACCTGACAGCACAGCGTAGGAGGAAAGGTTGACTTGGCTCACATATTGCAGACATCTCGGTCCACAGTCAGCTGGCTCCAAGACAGGATGGCACGGCAGAGGGGCATTGCAGACAAAAGCTCCCCACATCATGGCAGCAGGGAAGCAGAGAGAGTCAGGAGAGGGGCTGGAGACGGGGAGGAACTGTTGCAGGCTACCTGCCCCCCCAGC
Organism: Chinchilla lanigera; assembly: GCF_000276665.1. NCBI lineage: Eukaryota > Metazoa > Chordata > Mammalia > Rodentia > Chinchillidae > Chinchilla > Chinchilla lanigera. The sequence goes on from NW_004955418.1 coordinate 6,780,543, forward strand.
GAGATGCCTCTTCCTGCTAGCCGGCAGCTCCTAAGAGCAAAGCAATCGCTTTCTAGACTCCCCCTCTGAGCACAAGACACTTTTGTGAGAAATCTAGATCTAAACCGTAAAGGCCCCCAAAACACCTGCCTTGCTCAGGGGCTGTACCTGTGCACCAGTTTCCCTTTCTAAGTTTCTCCTCAGAGAGAGAGATCCACACAATCTTGGAAAGACGCTCCCTGAACACATATGGAGAAATAGATGCAAACAGCTCAAAGAGCAGGCTGTGATGGACACCGAAATGTGGAGGCAGATCCCCTCTGGAGGAGGACTTGCTACGTAGCTGTGGGAACTGGGGGACAGACAGCTCCCCTATCAACTTTACAGTTCTGTCCCGGCTGCAGAGCCCTCTGCCTCTTTGGGTCACAGTCTTCCCAGGGAAGCGCTCATTTGGTGTGAAGGCCTGGCCATTTTAGCCCAACACAGCACGCTCTGACCGGCAGCTCCTCAGATGGCTGAAGTTGATCAGCCCTGCCTTAGCTTCACTTCTCCCTCTACTGAATCCCACTCCCTCTGCCATCTGTTCATAGCTACTGTTTTTTTAAATTAAGTGTATTGGTACAATTTAGATATACACAATGATTGCATTCATCATAGAGAATTTGTACCTGTACATATATGTCCTGTTTCCTCTTCTTTTTCCCAATCACCTCCCATCCCTTAGACCCCTCTTTCTCTCCTCATTTATAAAGCTTTATTCCCTCTTTATCCTTCTTTTATCATGTTTCCCCTCCTTCCTCTCCCCCTCCCCCCCTTCCTAGTTCCCCTTTCTTTTGAATCATTTCTTCCAACTTCTCTACACCTATTATATACTTTGGTCCTTATTTACCCTTTGGTTTCTCACACCAAAGAAACAATGTGATATTTACATGTGTGTGTTCAATTTATTCACTTAGGAGTATGGTCTCAAGGTGCATCCATTTACTTAGGAAGGTCTCAAATTTATCCTTCTTATGGCTGAGCACTACTCTACTGTATTAAAAAAAATCTTTTTTATACATTCCTCAGTTGATGGGCATTTGGGTTGTTTCCAAAACTTAGCTATTACAAACTGTGTTGCTATAAACATGGGTGCAGCGCACATGTATCACTGTGGTATGAAGTTTTTAATTCTTCCAGGAAGATACCCAGAAGGGAGATTGCTGGGTCAAAGTGACCTCTAATGCTGACTACTACTCCTTTTTCAAAAAACCAAATAGGGCCAAGAATACAGCTCAGTGGCACAACATCTTCCTGGCAAGCATGAAGTTATGAGTTCAATTCCCGGTACCCAAAACAAAACACTTTGTACCCTAAACAAACTCCATCTGGCTTGTTTCCGGAGAACCCATTTTATTTAAAGCTCTGAAACAGTCTTTGGCCCCAGAGCCAGGAATCAAGAGGAAGACATACAGGTTGCTGTTCAGTCCACATGACAGATACTTTGGAAGACATCTTGCAGAGAAAGGGCTGATTGAAGCAATCAGATGGCAGCCATTTTATATGACTTTCTCATTACCTTATGCTCAGATAAAGGCCTACATATCTCACCATTATATTTTAAAAACAGAAGTTTAACTACGTGTTAATCACAGACACAATAGAGGAGGTCAAAGGAGAGCTACCATGTGGCAGAGAGGACCACTAGAGAAAAGTTTCCAGTCCATCGCAGGGCATCAGTCTAGACCTGAAAGAGCAAAGCAACATCCGGGGATGAAGGATACTTGGAGTAGAGTCAGTCTATTCTAATGGTATAGCCTGCTGACAAAAATGACCGGCATCTGTCATAGACTTGGTGGCCGTATGTCCAGGAGAGAACATGGGGAGAAGCCTGCAGGTGTCTGCAGAGCACAATGACAACACCAGAACATTTGAGAAGAGATCAAATTCTTTCAAAAATGAAAGCACTCAAGCAAGGAGGAGCTATCACCCAGATGACACTTTTCTGGCATTATCTTGAAAGACTCAGTGTGGACTCTCAGAGGTAATCAGTGGTAAGAGTGACGCAAATGCCCCAGGGGAGATTTGGTGGAGACAAAGCTTCAGGAAATCTGTATGACTTTAGTTAAAAGCATGGGATATTTTTTATCTTCCTTCATTTCTTGTGCCTGTCATGGCCTGGAAGTGTTGTATTTTGTCACATGGATGGATGGGTGAATAAATACATGGAGAAAAAGAAAGACAGGAAAGAAGTAGATGACCTCTTTAGGAGGTTATCAGTTGGGATTCTTTTGGGCTGACAATGAGAGAAAATACAACTAACAGTAGCATAAAAATGTAGTATTTATTATTTCACAGAAGAAGTCCCATGACAGACTCTTCTAGCTTTAATTCTGTGATCCAGTGATGTCATCAAGGACCTCATTTACCCTTATTTACCCTTTGGTCCTTATTTACCCTTTGTTTCCTTGCATTTTTGTGTGTTGTAGTAACCTCTGACTTAAGTTGATCCAGTCTGTCACCTCATGGTTACAGGAAGGTAGCAGAAGCTCCAAAGTAATATCTAGGGCAGGAGAAGAAGCTGGTCCTTTCATATCTTCTGTCTATTTTTTAAAAGAAAAAAGACAGAGATGGGAGAAACAGGAGGCAAAACAAGGTAAGGAAAAAGGATCAAGATGCAAAGTGTATGTGTACCAATTCTCCACAATGAATGTATTTATTATGTACTGCAAACTGCTACCCCTTCCCCCAAAGAATAGTGGTACCGGTCTCATCAGAATAGTTTATGCTGCAATAACAAATAACTTCCAAATCTTAGTGGCTTATACAATAAAAGTAGATCACTTGCTCATGCTGTCTGTCTTGTACAGATCTGCAAGCTTGCTGTAACACAGTCAGGCTAACTGAGGCTCTTATCTTAAAAAGAATTTCAGATTTCATGGTGGTAAAGGAAAAGAAGACTGGGAAGCCCAGCTCTTGCTGTTAAATCCTTTGACCTGAAGTGATGCATTCAACTTCCTCTTAGCTTTTATTGGCTGGAACTCTCTCATGGCCCCGCCTAACGTCAAGAGGAGCGTCCAATTCATTATGTACCAGTCTCCTCCTCCCCAGATGATCCACTGTGAACATTAACAAATTGTTCCTTTTATAGAAGGCCTAAGCTTCTCTTTTCCCTTGGCCAAAATTGAGTCACATGATCCTAACTAGATGACAACCTCACTGAGCCAAGGAAATCCATGTGCCAGGGAGCAAGAGCTGGGTTGATCTGGGTAGCCAGCCAACACTGTCCACAGGCCACTACGAAAAGACTTACTGAGCAATATTTGTGTGTCAATTAAACAGGTACTTCATAAAAGGATGTTTTTTAAATTCAGGAAATAGTGGTTTCCGTGGTAATTACTTTACTCACTAGCAGTTTCTTAATCACCATGGGCCAAAACAGATTCTGCAGTGCTTCCTCCTCATGACTTTACCTTCCTTCCCTAATCATTTTGAGGGAATAGTGATGGACTGTGGAAAATAAGAAAAGCTCTGGTTTGGTAGGGTTTTTTTTTTTCCAGAAAAAAGAATTTGAGCTCATGACCAAATAACAGTCTTTGCAAGAATTCAATTAGTTCTCACACAGTTGGACTTAGGGTTATTTTAGTTTCCTTTTTCTCTGCTCTTTATCTTCCATCCTTCTCATAAAATAAAGCAACATAACAGAAGTGCCAGTTTTGCCATCGTTGGGGTCCTCAGATGTTTGTGATTTGGGGCAGCGTGGGGGCACTTTAGGTGAATGGTCGGGAGGAGAGGAGGAGAAATGCAGCAGATGGTTGAAATTCCAGAAAAGTGCCCTGGCAGAGTCAGCTTAACGCCCTAGAAGATGAAAACTACTCTATTTCTGGGTGGGCACAGACCTGAAAGCTCTTTACCTAAAGCCTCTTTGAGAGAAAGAAATTAGGGGGATGGAGGAGGGGCCCAAAGTCCATATTACCAACTCCATCCCACCATCCCAGCCCCGCACGGGGCATGTGGAGAGTGTGTGTGTGTGTGTGTGTGTGTGTGTGTGTGTGACATATGGCAATCTGAAACAGTTAAACATATGAAGAATGTTTTTCATTCACAGATGGCAAAAAAGCATTTATTTTTTTCATATAACACATTCTCAGGGGTTTGAGCCAGCAGCCTCAAGGGAGGATCACAAATCCACTCAGTGCCCCCAATGACTTGGGTTTATGTTTGAAGGTCTGCTTCAGCTGAAAGATGAGTAAAAACGTGACTAAGCCAGAGAGCTCCCTGTTGCCTGTGGGGGCCTAGGGGCACTGGTTATTTGAACAGGCTATATGAAAAAGTCCAATTCGTAACATCTGCTTCAGATGGATCCACCTGTTTAAGAAAAGCCCAAGGAACAAAATTTATCCAGTTGAGCTAAATCCTTTCCATGGCATTTAGCTGTTGCCTGATGCCACAGCTCTTCTGGGAGGACTTCTGGGGCTGCAGAGTAGCAAATGGAGACAGGTCTCTTAGGGTAAGTCCTTTGTCCCTTTCTTCAGTGAATAAAGCACTGCCAGTTTCCAAGGTACTTCCTGCTGCGACAAGAGCAAATAGGGATACAGAGTACCCAAGCAAAATACCAGTTGTCTGCATGACTTGCAAAGACAATTATTCTACTGGGGGCTTCTGACAGTGGGAAAGGAGTGTTAATTAAATCTCATTGTAAAATTAAGTAGCATAACTATATATTTTAGAACCATTGCAATTATGCCTTATCTTGGAGCATTGTAAAGTCTTTGCAACTGTGATGAACTGGTATCAGAAGTGTTCGTAGACTTCTAGAACTAAAAGAGTTTAAAAGATCATGTAGTGGAGCAACTTCATTTTATGAAGATGAGAACAAACCCAGAGGGATTACGTGACGGACTAAAGCCCCACGATGAGCCTCCTGACTCAAAAGCCAGTACTGTTGTCATTGTTTTTAATTTGTATTTTGTCCAAACCTGAAGTCTACACCGAGTAAAAGTAGCAGATGTATAAATAGTATTGTATAGTGTAGTATAGTATGAAGAGTACAGATAGTATAAGTAATATAAATAGTATAAATATCCTGGGAATTCACGGTGCTGGAGATGAGCAAATGTCTATCATTGAACACAATGCAGCCAAGTGTGTCTTCCAGGTCGAACCTAGTCACTCTTTCCTCAATTGTGCACCGAATAGAGCAGCAGGTGGGGGCCTTGTGCGGAAAATGGTACTTAGGCTCAAAAGCCTCATCCACCATGGGAAACACCTAGAACTGAGACCAACTCATAGGTCCGGAGAGTCCTTAAGTGAAGACTCGAGGCAAACTCTGCGATCTTCAGACTGCTCTGAGCGTTTGCCTGTCTGATACTTTGCCCTGTGAATTTCAGCCTCCCTACCCTTCTGCATTCTGGACTAATTTTCCCAACTTAGCAAAGCTGCTGGGTTGTAAGGAATCCCCCTCCTTGGGCTTTGGAAACTCATTCTAGGTTGTGACAGCTATAGACTCATCTTGTTCATTTCTCTTCTTTCAACGTTTGTGTTTATATTGCTCAGGGTTTTCCAGAGAAAAAGAACCAATAGGATGTCTATATGTATAGATAGACAGAATAAACCTAAAAAATTGGCTCACATAGTTCTGGAGGCTGACAAGTCCCTACATCCGCAGTGGGCAAGCTAGAGACCTAGTAGAAGTAGTGGTGTGCTTCCAGTCTAAAGGCTGACAGCCCCAAGACTCAGGCTGATACTCAGTTCAAATTCAAAGATAATAATAATAAAAAAAAAACAAAATCCAAACACATGATGTGTCAGCTTTCTGGGGTTGAGGGAAGTCTCCCTTACTAGGCCACTTGGATATTTGTATTTTCAATTGATTGGATGAGGTCCACTCACACTGGGAAAGACAAATCTGCTTTACTTGGTCTACAAATTTAAATATCAATCTCATTCTGAAATACCCTTGCAGACATGCCTAGAATAACATTTGACCAAATGTCTGGACACCAGGTGGCTCAGTCAAGTTCTCATAAAACTAACTCTCTGTCCTGTGCTACCCATGGTCCAGTGTATGAAGACTTTAATTTGAATATTCGGACCTTTTTGCTGGTGCTGTTAATTTAGGTGAGAGAGCACATTCAGTCTCCCTTACTCCCTCATGGCTGAAAGCGAACGTCCAGCAGATGAACTGTTATTTTGAAGGTTACCATTGACTTCCCTTTCTTGGGAGTTAACCGTTTTGCACTCTGACCAGCAGAGAATGAGAGCACCTCTAGCCTGGCCTCAGCCACAGAATGTGTGCTCGGACTTCTGGGTTGTGTCTGTTTCTAGGGAGAAATGGCCTCTCCAGATGGTCTCACCTGTTTTTCTCGTATAATAAGTGACACTGATAATCTTAATATATGTTTAACATTTGGGATTCTTTCTCTACACAGCATTTGCTCATTTGTTCATTTTTATATTTGAGTTGTTAATCTTTTTTTCCTTTTCTAGGAATTCTTTATATAGAGAAATTAACACTTGGCCTGTATATGAGTTGCAATTATTTTTTTCTTTTTTGACTTTCTTTTTGCTGCTTTTGCATGGAAAAGAGTTTGCATTTTTTAGAAGTGTAGTCAAATTTATCAATTTCCTCCTTTATAGGTTATTTTTAGTCATGGCTAGAAAGGCCTTTCTTAAACCAAAACATAAAAGAATTCTCCATGTGTTTTCTTTGTACTTTTCATGTTTAAAGTTTTGATGTGTCGCATAGTGGCTAGTATGGATCCAATTTAGTCCTTTATCACATGATACTCAGTTATCTCAACACCCTGTATTAAAGTCTATTTTTATTATATACTAAATTCCATGTGTATTTGATTCTTCTCTTGCAATTTTGATTTGGTGCCAGTGGCCTATTTATGTGGTGGTACCACAAGGTTTAGACATTCAGGCTTTCTCTAGGGTTCTCATATCTGCCTAGCATATCTCTGACACCCTCACTCCTGCCAATTGTTCTGTGAAAAATGTTGCCAATTCTTCTTCACAAATTTCAGGTTATTTTACTTGTTTATTTTTCCATGTGAATTTTAAAAATCAGCTTTTCAGCTCCAGAAAAGAACCGCTGGTACTTATTGGGATCATGTTTAATTCATAACTTAGTTTAGGGAGAATTGATATATGACAAGAAAACTTGACTAAAAACATTTTAGAACCTCTCATTTGACAACAGCCCCAGCTGATTCTGATGGTTTCTGACCTCTGCCCTCCAGGCTCAGTAGCGAGTGCTGCTGGACAGGTATCACGGCTGTGTTTTACTTGATGGCTGCATAATGCAGAAAGACAGGGCTAGGAACAGTCAAATGTTTCTGGTTGTTTGGGTGGGAGTTGTATCATGGTTGATAATGTAGAACATATAAAAACTCTCAGCCAGTAGGTTATTCTGAATACACCTCCACATAGTTCAGGAAAGTCATTTCGTTGCTTTCGGATAAAGCTGGCCCTATGCAGAACAAAAAACAAAAACAAACCAAAAAACCCAGAAGCAACCAATTATGGGAACCTCACTCTTCCCATTTGTCATCGTGTCCCCCAACATGGTACCTACCCCCTTTCATTCCCTGAAGCTCTGCTTCAGTGATCAATAATAACTCGATGTTTCTTCCTATTGTCCTTATATAACCAATCCTCGAACAGAATCTGGTATCAATCATTTACACATCAATATGAGATTCTTTCAGTCTGATAGTGGGGAAAAAAAAGAGGGAGAGAGAATGTATCTATTTAAAAGTGCTTTGAGCACCTGGGAACAATTGGAGCCTTTCAGGTGTCCCTGAAATATTACCAGGTAGATCTGCACATTTTAAACTTCTATTTTCAGCTTGAAGAGGACCCTGCAGACCCCAAGAGATGGACTTGTCTCTCGCTTTCCACACACAGAGAGGAATCTCAAAACAAGACAAGTGATTTCAGTGCGACCACAAATTAACAGGGTGTTCTGCAGAAGGAAAACATTTCCCTTATCAGCCAAGGCTTGGCAGTGAGCATCCGATATCAGGACACTCCCCATGTGCCAGAAATGGTGCGATTAGAAGCAAAAACACCAAGTGCATTACACGTGGCTTCTCTTATACCACATGCAAAGCCATCAGTCTTAACCTCTGGCAGCCAAGCCAGGGAGTCTGTCTTTCCCTTTTTATTTATTGACTTGCCCTTGGCCAGCCTTTCACAGATTTGTTTTTGTCATCACAAGGATTTTGCTTAAAATTCAGCCAGTTCTATTTCCTTCCTGGGATATAGATGGCTCATCTGTCAGCCTTTCTTGGTATTAGTGACCAATACCCAGGCTGTATTGTTAAAAAAAAAAAAAAAAAAACTAAAAAGCTCGCATTATTCTGATTTAGTGACATGGAGTTTTTGGTTCAGCTGTTCACTCTTTTAAAGAGCAAAGTCTTTCCCTCGGAGTCACGTTCTTTCTGGCTGTACTTGGAATGTGGGAGTCCCCAGCTCTTCTGAGGCTGCCTTCTGGGGGACCTGACATTGCTCAGGACCTGGCAAGAAAACCTTGATGTTCCCAGGGTTCGACTCTCCACCGCTACCGCTTTGGAATGGGAACTTTGTGTCTGTCTCCAAACACTGCCTTGAACACTTGAAAAACCCAGAGCTTCACCCTCAGGTGTAAGCGGAGTCTTTGGAACAAATGTGAAAGGAATTGGTTACTGAAGTTCCTGAATGTGAGGCGCTGAGAGTGGAGCGCTACACTTCATTTTTAAACACTGCCGCGGAGTTGCTCTACTTCAAGAACTAACTGCAGTGCGCAGTACTAAAGGCCCCAACTCCCTCTGACACTGCTTCTTTTCTCTCAGCTTCAATACTTAACTCTAAATGAGACTTGGGATGAGATGAGGGTACAGTTCTGACCAGAGGAGACGTTCTCGCCTCATCCTTGCCATTCTCTCTCAGGAAAGCTTTCTAATTTCAACTCTGGACTTTTGATCAGGCTTGAGCAAGCGTGCACTTCACAAAACCAGGTATGCAATAATTATAATGCGTCATTTTTTTTAACTCAGGTTAACTTTTTACTAAAGCCTGACATTGCAGCAGTGGAGGAAATATACTCTCCGTTAGTCTACGGTTCCTCCCCACCCTTTGCTCATCTACAGTGCAGGGATTTACAGCGGACAGGGAGACAGTCCGCAGAGAGGGTAGGATGACGTGATTGCTCCAGAGTCTGCCATCCTGCTTTCTGCTTAGTGGTCTGTCAGCCCTTCCGTCTCTGCTTCCGCCCTCAGCCTCTGTTCTGTGAGAGCCCTGAGGTCAGACATCTCCGATTCTCAGTGCAACGCCTGATGTTACAGGCATCGCTTTTCCTTTTGCGGTCATGTGCTTTGCTGAGGCATGGAAACCTTTACAAGACCGTGCTGGGCCTCTCCCTGTCTGCCCATGCTCCCTGCATAGCCACTGTGCCTTGGGGAAGGACATCAGTGCCCTCATCTCGGGTGCTGGAAATCACTGTGGGTTTTGCTGCTTCGGCAGCTCAGGACGCCAAGCTGACACTTTATGCAGAGGACACCTCCAGCCCTCTGTGTTTTCCTGGGTTCTTCCCTGGTTCTCTTCTGTCTTCTCCCAGCCAGAGGCATTTTTTTTCCAGTTTGAGGAGTTAAGGGTAGAAGGGGATAATTTTCTAATTTTCCACTCAAGTTCCCAGCTTTCATGCTTTTTGTTGCCTCATCTCCTATGGAGACTCACGAGCCCAGTCTGTTGTCGACTATTTTAATTCTGCATGTTTATTGGGTACAGTGTGATAACTCAAAACAGTGTACACAGTATAACTATCAAATGAAGGTGGTTAACTTTGTCTTCTTAAGCATTTAAATTTTTTAATTACATGTAATAATCATGCACATGTATGGGGTATGCTGTGTGGTGTTTCAACACATGTCTACAATGTGGGTTGACCAAGTGAGAGTGACTAACATTTTATCTCTCTATTTGGAGCCTTTGAGCTTCGCTCTTCTAGTTATTCACAGAATGTGCAGTAGAGTATTGTTAGGTATAGTTATCCCACTGTGCTGTGGAGTGCTAGAACTCATTGTCTCGATTTGCCTTTGGAACCCACTATCCAACCTTCCCCATCCGTCCTTTCCCCAACATTTCCCAGCCTCTGGTATCACTATTCTACATTTGGATCAACTTCGTGATGTTCCATATACAAAAGAAAACGTGCTATTTCTCTTTCTGTGTCTGGCTTATTTCACTCAACAGAAAGCCTTCCAGTCCTACCCATTTTTCTGCAAATGATTCGATTTCAATGTTTCTAAATGGTTGTGTAATATTCCATTGTGTATCTATACTATATTTTCTTTATCCATTCCTTTGCTGGTGAGGGACCAGGCTTTTGGAAAAAAACCAGAAACATAATTTAGCTCTTATCCTGTGTAACATCATTCCAATGACGAACCATTCTAAAGCAACTCAGCTACTTGAAATGACATAAAATACATTGATCAATATTTCAAAAATAATTACTATTCTGCTGTAAGTTGAAAGAGCTTAATAAGTAAAAATCTCTGCTTGTAGGGTCTCTCTGAGGTAACTCCTAGTGCCCAACTGTTAAAGAATGAAGACTAGCAATACATATACCAGGAGGGACAACCCATCCAGACTCTGAATTTGGACACTAGTTTTCCAAATATAGCTGATTTCAGACCTGCTGATATTTGCTCCTGCTTTTGGAAAAGGTTGTGTTCTAGTGTCCTAGCTTAAGTAGAGTACTGCAGAAACTCCCTCAGACCGTGGTCCCTGTGACAGTGAATTTGGGAACCATTCTTGCTGTGGTTTGTCTGGTTCTTCTTGGTGTATTCTGAGGGCACAATTTATATGAAAATGGAGTATGGCTCTCAATAAGATTTTTTTCTACGACACGTATTTTATCTTTAAACTTTTTTCTATTTAGAATTTGATATTTTCTTTAGTATGTGAGTGAATTTGTAAAAGATACTAATTTTATATGTTGAATTTTTTTAGCATATTGCCACTCATTTAGACTTTCCATTTTAATTATAATTGCCTTTTAGATACGTTGGGGTCAAAAACTGATTTGAAAATTAAAATGTCTTGAAATCCAATTCATGCTGAAGAGGAAATGAAAGCATTCAAAGAAATATTTTTTATTGAGGGAATCAGTTGGAAACAAAACCAGCCATAAAAGTTTCAAAATAACCTATGCTAGGTAATATTAAAAGGAAGTTATTTTGAAATTTTTAAAGGTAGTGACAGCAAAAATCGATGCCGAGTACAATGTTCAGCGATAAACATAGGAGGATAAAAGTTCACACAGACACACACACTTCTAGGCAGACACCCAAAAGTGGAAAGTAACAGAGAGGAGAAATTGGTAGATTATAAAGCAGGAAATAAAATGATGCCTAGAAGGAAAAAAAGGAAGGAAATTAACCTCAGAGGTACATGGTAAGTGCCTGATACTCTTCAAGCCTACGATGCAAACATTATTGCCTCCATTTACATAGAAGGAAACAGACGTCTAGAAGGATTAGATACTTGCGTGAGGCCGTGTGTCTGTTTAGCTACAGATTTTGGCCTTGAATTGAGGTCAGTGAGTCTCTGAAATATCCTCTTTTTCCCAACACTTAATTGTGGGCAGGTGCCAGTACAGGTGTTTGAGTCTATTTACATTACATTTTTAAATATTTATTAATACAGATAACACACCAAAAGATTAGCTAGAAAGAACACACTGGAAGGAGATAGCCAACTATACACTCTTAAGCATATTATATCCATTTCCCACATTGAAAGTAGGCTGGCTACAACCAATCTTGTTGGAGATATTGATTTGATCAGGGCAATCTTTCAAAATAGGAGCCAGATCTTTAGCCAGAGCTATACTATTTTTGCAATCCATTGAGTGGTGACAGGGGTTCACTTCACACCATCACAGATTTCCCAGGAGAGCTAACAAAAGCTAGCAGCTTGGTAACATGTGGAAAAGTGCAATATTCCGCTCACAAAGTAAAAGTAATATGTCACCGTTGCATGGTACTGTAATAAACTATGTGTGCAGGCTGAGTGAAGTGGAGTTAGGCAGAGGAGACAAGGCTAAGTCTTCACACAGAGGACATATTGTAAACTCAGCAATAGCTGGAGAAACTGCATTTATCCCGCCCGACACAATGGACTCACTTCAGGCACTCAGCTCAACAATCTGGGGTAAAATGCTTTCATTGCTTCATCTTCAGCATGAACTGGATTCCAAGACATTTTAATTTTAAAATCAATTTTTCAAGTGCCATCCATTTGGTGCCTCCTGAAGACTCACTTGGCTCCTTCTGAAAGAAAGGAAATTTACTTCAATCTAATGTTCTTGAAAATCTCATATTTCATGTAAAATGGTTGGTACAGTATGTTAATCTTGATAATTAATGCCTTAATCAGTGGCCTGAGAGCTCTTTGCTCCCTCTTTTAACCCAAACAAAGACCCATCAGAGGGTCCGTGTCCAAGCCCAAAAGGATCGGTCTTTACAGACTTCTTTGTATTTCAGCAGCAGCCGCTTTCTAATTAATCACTATTTCAAACCTGCCAAGTGAAGGGGAAATTTCTTAAAGATGGTCAGTCTACAGAAAGGGAGCCAAGAACTAGTAAATCTCGTAACAGATGGCTAACCAGCCACTCACTCCCTGCCACAGAAACTGATTCTGGATGGATTCAAGCTTTCCTATGATGCATTATCTCTTCAAAGTCTCAAGGAGGAAATCAAATATCCCAGGAAGACTGAAAATTTCTAGGCGAACATTTTACTTCTAATTTTAAAGGAAATGAAGTGCTTTTTTGCAACATCCTGTATGACTCTCTCCTGTCAGGAGCCCAGGTTTCCAGTACTGGAACCACCGTTTCTTGGCCAGCGACTTCCTGGGGGTCCACATGTCTTACCATGTCTGTTTCCCTAATTTATAGAAACCATGATCAGTAAGCTTGTGATCTCATGGGACCAAACAAGGTAATATTTGAAATTATTTTTTAGACTCTGAAAATTACTACAGATTAAAAAAAAAAAAAGAAACATCTGAAGTGCTACCCTTTGCAACAGCAGTTTCCACTGATTGCACTTTTCTTTACCATTGTAGGGAGCTGCGGTCACATTAGGGGTTAGTATTGTCAGGCATGAAACGACCAGCAACCTTCTGAAGATTTTTTTAAAAGAATGAAATTAATCAATTTCTAATTAAACAGTTAGCCCCTCCCATCTTTTTTTTCTTTTTCTTTTTTTAAACAAAACCTACTTGTTAGTTTTGGATGTAACTGTAGAACAAATATTCTGGCTGGTGTTCCCTGGAATTCAGGACCCTGCTATGAAGGAACTTTAAGGGACCCCTCTTCTGTGAGGTTTTTATAAGCAGGGACCATCTTGCAATCTTGTGTAGCATCAAGCACAGTGAAAATTCAGTAGATGCTGGAACCAGCTGTTGAACTGAATGGACTTGAAACGAATGAAGTTTGACAAAGGGAGGAGATGGAGGCAGGAACTGGCAACTTTAAACAGACACTCCTGCCTTAGAGATGGTCTGTGCAGGGTACATCACCTGCCGGAACTGAGGCCAGAGGTTGAGGTATGTTTATGTATAAAAGTGAAGTGTAATTCTGCTTTTCCAGCAAGGCTGTGTATATGCTTTATTGTGTAAATACGTGAGTGACTAATGGCAAATGAAAAGTACACAGGTCAGAGTTGAGATGGCTAGCTACACGTGCAGGACCATTTAGATGGGGCTTTTAGTGCAATCTAAAGAATTCTAAAAGTTCTTTAAAAAACAAGAACCTCTTCCTTTCTTGATCTCTTCATTCTGAGTTTTCCAATCAAAATCTATTTTACTTTTTTAAAAACCTTTCCGTAGCTTAAATTTTTTTTAAAAGGGAAGCTGTAGATGGAGAAAACCTCAGTCTATTTGTAAATATATTAATTTGTTTCCTTTCATTCAGATGCCTCTCTGGTCTGAATTAGGCTCTAATGAGACCAAACACTAAGCTGAGCGTTGGTTTCACGGGGGAAAAGCCAACTAGTCAACTTTAATTACTTGTTGCAGTATCCTTAAACAATGTACCAACCGTGGAAATGTTCAAAATATCTTCCCTTCTGTCTGATTTCACTTTCGTCAGTTCAAATTTGGCATCACTTCTTTCTGAAATATTTTTGATTGTAGAGCAGTTGGTGATTTTAATAATTTAGTATAGAAAAGAGAATGAAGAAAAAGAAACTGGAATTTAAAATACAGTGGCAAAAAAAAGTTAATTTAAAGTGATGTTTAGTTAAAAAAAAAAAAAAAAACCAAAAAGGTTCACTTCACAATGATGTCGTGTAATTGAATGGATTAAGGGAAGGGATGGGGACCTCAGTGGAGGTCGCTGGGTCAGCCCTCAGCTCTGGAGCTTCACGTTAAACAAGTTTGTCAATTTTCCATCAGATTGATTTTTCTCACAGGTCTGAAGTCCTTGTCTTATTCACCTTATTTCCACAAGGGTTCTTAGCATTGCTAACATCTATTTATTTTTGTTTCAAATTGCAAAGAGTGATTTTGATCTCTGAGAGATAATCAAAGAAGAAACCTCTGGAACTGGAAGGCTGGCTTTATTTTATACAAAGATCGTGTTGATCATCTATCACTTTCATTATTTTTCTCTATTGGAACAAAGTCCTTTCTAAAAAAATTTTGCAGTATGAGCTATTGAACTTAAGGGTCCTCATCCTGAGTCTTTTTCTAATTTTTAATTTTGAGATACGTTCTTGCTAAGTGACTAAGTTGTCCAAGGTGGGGTCAGACCAGCACTTCTGCCTCCCAGAGTGCTGTGGGTATACAGCCTTCACCATGCCCAGCTTGGAACGAAGTATATTTTATCACTGATCATATTTCCCTGGCACTTTCTTCTACATTTTGGCTTTTCAAATATCCACCTAGAAAAGAGGCTTCTAAGAAGGTAAGATCCAGTGGATTGCTCATTCCAGGACAAGTTGTTAAATACAACTATGTATCACCAAATTCTAAATTGACTTACTAATTTGTAGGAATTCATCTACCTGGCTTGATGATATTCCCAGATTCAAACACTAAGTCAAAGAAGCTGCTCTTGGCTTGGAATGCTTAGTTTCTTTATGTTATATATTGGATCCCGTGGGGTTTTTTTAAAAAAAAATCTGTTCTTTTAGTTCCAAGAAAGAAAAATCATTTTTACTCCAAAAAAAAAAAAAAAAAGTTCCTTAAAATGACTTCAGTCTTATCACTTCCTTTTGAGCTTTTTGGAAGGCTTATAAGAAAAACATCACATTTCCATAAGCAGGATCAATTATATCTTCCATTGCTGTCCCTACACGTGCTTGGCTATTTCTTATTTAAATAGGGAACCACAAAAAATACACACATTATACATTTCTGTTTTCATGAACTTTTGAATGTTTTCTTCACATACATGATCTCGGTTGCTCCTCCCTACAGTGCTGTGAATTAGGGAGAGAGGGAATCAGTATCTCCCATAAGCAACTGGCATGGGTGTGTCCTGACCTAAGATACCCCCATCAGTGTAGAGCTGGACCCAGAACCCAGATCTCTGGACTCCTCATTCATGTGCCTTCTACTTCCTCCTACTACTACAAGGAGCCTGTCAGAGATTAAGAGCCCCACAAATTGATTCCCTGGCAATATTTCCTTTCAGAAAAAAATGGAAATAATTTCTTCACCCTCAAAACTATGATCACTTTATCACATTAATGTTTATCTTTCATTTGGAGAAAAATCTTCTCACTTGCAGGCTCTTGACAAATACTCCAGTGAACAAATGAACTCAGTTCTCTCTCCTACCTGCTAATTTATTAGCTATTTTAATATTAATATGCAGGACCAACTTTAGAAGGAGGTAAAACAGATTTCCACAATGTCTCAGATTCCACTATTATAACTTTTACTTCTTCATATATCTTTTTCCTCAGTGGAAATGCAAATAATTCTTAGAATAGTGAAACATAAATTGAATTTTAATATGTACTGGTCTCTATGGTTATAGATACAAATAGTAACATATTGAACTCTTAGTATCACCAGGTATTATGAGGAGAACTTTTCACATATTTTCTTATTGAACTATAAAAGAAAAATGGTACAGAGGTCCTATTATTAGGTTCATTTTACAGATAAGGAGGTTGAGACATCAGTGGTTAAACAATTTGCCTAAAGCTTTCAGCTAAATAAAGAAGTTGAGTCAGTGTTTTGAACTTAGGTTGGCTTCTAACCATTTGCTCTAAGAAATTACACTTAGGAATCACTTTCCTATCTATGGGAAACCCATGGTCTTGTCAGAGAAAGAATGATGTGAAAGGAGCAGAGGCCCATGGGAACAGAGGAGGGAGAGTCTCACTTTGCCTGTGGTGCAGTAGGTGTTTATACAGAGGAAGGTGGGCTGGATCTTGAAGGATGGTTAACAGTTGGCTAAGATGATGAAGGTGCAGCATGCATTCTAGGTAGAGAGAACATCAGGACAAAACACAGTGGATCAGCTACTTTAGCATTGCTTGAACAAAATACACAACACCCACAATTTAAAGGAGGAGAGGTTTATTTTCACTCATGGCTTCAGAGGATTCAGTTCATGGCATGCTGGCCCCAAGACAGAAGCATCATAGCGGAAGGGCCTGGCAGAAGAAAGCTGCTCACCTCATGGCATCCAGGAAACAGAGAGAGAAGAGAGAAACCAGGGACAAGAATACATCCTCCCCTGTCATGCCATGACCTACCTTCCACCAGACCCTACCTCCCCAAAGCACATTCAGCTAAGTACTCATAAGTACACCCACAATCCAATCCCCTCCCCAAAACCCCACCTCGGATACATGGACCTTTTGGGGGCCATTTTAGATCTAAAACATAACACATAAAAAATTGTCGTGGCTTGGGAGTTGCAGACAATTTGGTATACTTGAAGCAGAGACTTTTAGAAGTGGGAACCCTGATAAATAGTAGGTTGAAAACTGTAGGAAAGTGTCAGATTACCAAGGAAGGAGGATGTTCTGTGCTGGATTCCAGCATGTTTTCTTTTGGAGCAATAAGGAATCATAAAATACTTTTTTTAGTAAGGTGAATATGATTCAATTTTTGGTGAGTGGAAGTAGAGTACAGAAGCAAGGATACCATTTGTCAGACAGTTATAGTACCGTAGAAAACACAGGACTGGGTGAATTAGTTATTTATGTTATGTAATAAATTACCCCTGACCTCAGCAGCTTAAAACAACGAACATTTATCAACTCAAGTATTTTTGGGTCGGGAATCCAGGCTTGGCTTAGCTGGTTGTTTTTGACAGAGGGCCTCTCACAAGCAGCAATAAAGGTGTCAGCCTGGCCTGCAGCATCTCCAGGCTAGACCAAGGAGGAGTTGCTCATTCTAACTCACAGGCTTTCGGAGGCCTCACAAGACACTTCCAAGCTCACATGGGTGGCTGTTGTCAGGCCCCAGGTCTTCACTGTTTGTTGACCAAGACATCAACTCCCGACCACATGTGCTTCTCTACACAGGTTCTTACAACATGACTGCTAGGTTTGGAGGCAAGGAGTATGGGCGAGAAAGAAAAAGAAGCAGAGATAGAGAACTTGAGGGACAAGCAAGAAGGGTTGGCAGAAGCTTTGGAACTCTCACCTCAGAATTAACATCTTATAACTTGTATTTTTGTAGACCCGAGTTCCTCGGTCCAGTCTACTGAAGAAGAGGGGATTGCTCAGGAGCCTGAGTTCCAGCAAGCAGAAATCCTGATAGTCATTTTAGCAGCCACCTACCACCCTGGCTTCTCAGAATGTTTTATAGTTCTTTCTTGGACCTCTTGCTGCTGGTGATTGGTAGTTAACGATACAGATTTGAAGTCTGTGTGAACTGATTTAAAAAACAAAAGAACCTCTGTGGCAGGTGTGTCTGAGGTGGGGGCTGCCCTAGGTATAGTCTCATTTAGTTAGTAAATATTCAGCGCCCTCTGTGCATGAGACAGTCTACCAGGCCTTTAGTGGGTGTGCTGTTCTATTTCTTAATAGGGCTCAAGCTCTTGTGACCTTGCAATAATCAAGGCCTTTGTAATGGTATAAAACCGAGGGGTTTCAAGCTCTTATTCCTCCTGTTGTGCCTACCGTGGCCAGAACAGAGGCCAGCGGGGGCAGTGACGGTCTTGGCACAGGAAGCAGCTCCAGTTGCACCCCCACGAGCACAGGGAGGGCAACGTAAGGCAAAATCTTGCAAATGCAATTTGCAATTTGCAACGCTACAGTGTACGCCAGCTGATCTAAACAAACCTCCGAGAACGCAAAATGACCGAGGACAAGGAGCCCAAAGCTGCTGCCACCTTCATTCAAGTAAACTCAGAATCCTTTTCTTTTAAACAAGAATTATAATCTGACAGTGGCAGAGTTCCATGGTCTGCAAACTCAAATACACTACAGACAGAGACATTTTCTACTTGCACCTTCTCAAGGTGGCACATATGCATTGAAAAAGTAATAAACTGATCATGTAAGACCGTTTTAAGGTAATTTCTAACATTTTAAACTTCCTTATACCAGACACCATTGCAATGATAACAACTTATACAGTACAGATCTAGGACACAAATGATGATTCACTTCTTGCAAACAATCTTCAAGGCTCAAAATAATTGAGATGGTGTCTTAAAGTTTCTTGAAATGAGGTTTTACTTATATTCAGATAATTAAGATGAGTCAGTGGTTTTCCTGAAATCTCCAGATAATTGCCTCACTTACCCTCTTGCGGTACAGGTGAATAACTGTATCCCTGTGTGACCCAAAGAAGAGTCCCAAGTGGTGCAGCAAAGTCGTAAGTACCTCACACGTTGGTACTGAATCCAGTTCATTACTCAGAAGCAAAGCAAGTACAGCAGTCAGATAATTAAATGCCCAGCTTGTCAACACTCAGTGTGATACATTAACACATGAGAAACCACAGTGAAGTACGACTTTGGGGAGAGGTGTACGACTAAAGCTGTATGCAGCCACGCTCTGGGGAGAAGAGTATCACCAGAGTCAGATAAATAATATCACCCTTCTACCCAAACATGACTTATAATCTCCTATGCTGATAATTTAATTTCTATGCTGTTGCTTTTTATCTTCCCGAAGACTGTTGAATTACATGGCACAGAATGGAACAACAGCTCCACTAGGAAGTGAAGCCCTCTGCAGTGGTGCTTTTCACTACGTTCCTCCTTTGACTACACAGAACCTTCCAGATACCTGGCCTTGTTTCTTCCAACTATTCCATTCTCTTCTTTCTTCACATCCTTCTTCATCCATTGACTTGTGATGTGTCAATGACTAAAGTTATTGTTAGGACCAAACCTTTGACTCAACTGTGTTTTACCAAAATCCAGGTAGTGGTTGAAGCTGGTGGCCCACACATCTCTATGAGGTCACAACACTGGTGTGTTTGAAATATTTGAACAGAGAACCCACCATGACTTGGTACACAAGTATCATACCTTGTATTTGCAAAGCGTTTTGTATTTTCCTAAGCCTTGGAATCTCTATACATTTTATCTTCATTGATGCACAAGACAAGTATTACTGAGCTCATGTTTAAGTGAAAAAAGGGATACAGAGAGCTGAGTCACATACCTAAGTTCATGCACATTTGGCAACAAGACTGGGATGATATATTATCCTTTCCGAGGGAAGGGATACAAATGGATTCTCAATACCTCTCCTCCCTGTTTGCACCAGTTAGCAGCAGCAGCATAAGCCCTATGGCTCTGCAGTGCATGGAATCTAAAGAAACTCACACTGTCAAATCTCCTTAATGGCGCCATTTCCCGTGGGAGGCTGTTTTCTTCCTTGTTCCTGACCCAGCTTCCTGATTTTCCCTCAGCTCAGCACCATAAATGATCCTACCTTGTTGCCTGGAATTACCATATCCTAACAAGCCAGGAAAACCATTCTCTTTTCTCTGAGTGCTCTTTTTAGCTCTTTCTAGCTCTTTCCTTTCATTGACACATGTGCCTTCCCCAGTGATGTGACCTTCCCTGCAGCCCTTTCAAGTCTGATGTTTGTTTGCTCATCCGATGGGCTTGTGGCTGGTGGGAGGGGTCAGAATCCCTTTGGTTCTTGATGCTACTCCTTGTCTGTAACAGCCCCACCTTCCTTTCTTCTCAGCCAGTACCATGGCAAATGAATCCTTTCAGCTGTGCTGCCTTATCCCCATCCCAGCTGCTACTCATTTCCTGACTTATGAGATCCTCCACTTTACCGTTCTTATCCAGGGTAGACTCCTTCATACATCTTTTCAAAAATGCGTTCTTTCAAGTACCCTCAACTCTCTAATACTACACCCAATGTTTCCCTTCTTGATGCCCTTCCTGACCTTCTCAGCAGATAGACACTGCTCAGTCCTGAACTTCCACTGCAGTTATCATTCCACTGTCAGGTCTATCATCTTCACTACTTCCACAGCTACTATAGCAACTACTATTATGGGTATCACCATCTACTGTTCACTGGTTGTGTAACCTAGGCCAGCTTTGTGATAAGTATTTCACACAAATTATCTTTTCTAATCTTCACAACAATTCTGCAAGACAGGTCCTACTATTATCCCCAAATTACAAATGGAGTCTAGGATTTAACAAGACATACTGTGTGTAGCACCTAGCATGTGCCTATAAGAATTAAAACAACAACAATGCCAGGGATATAGTTCAGTGGCACAAGTACCTGTCTGGCAAGTGCAAAGTCCTGAGTTCATTCCTGGTACCAAGAAAACAACAATAACGAGGATGATTTTTTTTTTTTTTTACAAACCTGATCTATTTCGCCAGTAACAAGCCCCTAAAGATCAGGGACTGTGTCTTATCAATTCTTTCACCTCCTGATCCTAGAGCTGTAACTCAGTTGTTATCAATGCAGGAGCTTCTACTGACATGCAACACTTTTCTTTAAGATCAACTGTAATCAGGATTATACCAAAGACTTCAGTTACAATGATCAACAAAATAAATAGTTGCCCTTTCAAAACTTGTGGTAAGTATAAAAAGACAGATAATTACACATGCAACTACAGTAAGACATGCTTATATTTTGGGGACCAGGACAAGAGTACAAATAGAGACCCACATACCATATGCCTAAATGTTTAAACCTAATAAACTGTCAAACAAAATATGTTCTGTTTTCCTTACTTGACAATTTTATTTCAGAGACAAAATTGAAAAGTATGAGTAGAATTGTGGCCTTTCTATGACTTAAAGTTGGCAAACTTTCAAAAACAAGTGACTTAATTGTTATTGCATATGTCTGAGTAGTCTTGTGAGGAGCTAGGGATGTTTGAATGAGTAATAAAATACATACATAATTCATAATCTTTCAGAGATTCCATAACACTCATTTTTTCTTCATTTCAACAACATCACTAATCAAGATGGTATAGTCACCATTTTTCATACAACGTGTGGTCATCTTAGACTAATGTTTACAAAGTTAAAATATTAAGGTATAATTATATTGAGATATCCACAGTGGTCGGTTGAAGGGAGTTTGTGACAAGAGGAGTGGTTTTATAAGGATACAGACTTTCAGTTTTGCAAATTGAAAATTTTAGAGATCTGTTGCGCATCTAAGTGCATTGTGTTAATACTATGCACTGTAGTATTATAAATGAATAACATGGTGGGTTTAATGCTTCTTAAACCACAATAAAAACACTTTGCTTTTAAAATATTAAAAGTTATATTTTAAAATTAAAGGTAAAATATAAATTATAATGAACAAAAGTCAAAATTTTAAGTAAAAATTATTTAAAGGCTATACACTTATCCACTTTTTAAACATGTTTTATCATATACCTTTATTTTTTTAAAAAAACTAATTTCAGCTCCACTACTAAATTTTCACCTGTCCCTAAAGAATAGCATTATGCTTCATTCATGTCTGTACACCTCTGCTTATATTATGTCAGATTTAAGACATGCAGTAGCAGCCAAGTGCACCTGCCATGAATGCCATGCTAATATGGGAATATGTTTAGAATCCCCAACTGGAGAAAGACTAGAAGCAAATGGACACCCGGCACCACTGGGACAGCGTGCTTTGGTATGCACGCATCCATCGCATTTGTGCTTTGTGAGAGGAAGAGTTTGACATGTTAATTTGAAATCCACTGTGTAGTCTAAGGCAGAGTCCACTCCTGTCTCCCACTGTAGCAGATGACACACTGTAGACCTTCCTGCATTTGCATGTGGTCACCATTTTTTTTGAGGATCTAGGGGAAAATATGTAACTGGGGTTTCCCTGGGACTGAAAGAGATTACTTAGGAGATGGACGTTCAGGATTTCAGAGACCCTGTGCTAAAATTAAGTTTAGAGGCTGGAACAATAAGGACCTCCAGAATTGTCAAGCAAATAAAAATTAGCATCTCAGGGCTTTGTCCGTTTCCATTTCTTGAGCTCCTGTCTGTCCTCTGGCCTCACTGGAGGCTGCGTGCCCACCACTCATTACTCATGGTGGCGCCTCGCCTTGTGAAGGCCATGTTTTCTTCCCGTCTCTTTCTGTTCCTCTCACTCTCTACAGCGGAATTTCTGCTACTTCTGGTCCAAAGGTGTAGTCCAATATGGTTTATTATCTACTACATGGTACAAAGAATACCCCTTTCCCAAGAGCAGCTAATTTAAACAGGTGGCTTCCAAGATTATATTCTTAAACCTTGTTGGTCCCTTTAAGATCCAACACCTTTTTCCAGAGGACCAGCTTCAACACAGGCACTCAATTGAGGGACATATTTTAGGACAGGGGTGGATCTTAGCCTCTCCCAAACATTCATTATGAAAAACATCACAGTTCACCTTCCCAATTCAAATATTTTTAATTCAGTTAGCTATTCCATTCTCATTAAACAATCTTCCATTAGTTTTTGTCTTATTTTAGTATAATTTTGAAGAGTCAGAATGATATTTGCTTTTAATATAGCAAAAAAAATCTCATGCTGGTATTCTTTATTTTTTAACAGCTAATCCCTGGGAGACATAAGAAAAGTTAAGAAATGAGTTTGATTTTTAACCCATGAACAAGCCCCTCCATTGTAATTCATGAATTTGATAAATGACACTTGGACTGGTCTAGACCGCCACATGCAACACGGTCTTTAAAGTCAAACTTTGCAAGAAGCCTTACATTACATGCTAGTGACCGTACATGACAGCAATTTCAGCGCTAGTGACTGTTTCAAATGCCAGATAAGGCTGGCAAGGAAACTAAAATTCTTATGAAAGATAATGAAAATTAATTTCCATAGACACTTTTCAAAATTAAATAGTTGAGACACCTTACATTTTTCTCATAATTCTAAAAATAATTAGATCACAATGTGGATTAATTTCTTGTCACATTTAATTTTTGGACAAATCTGTTGTTCAGTTATAAGCACCAAACAAAAATCATTCAAACAGTGTTACTGCCTATTTTGCCCTTGCATCTTGCTCTAAGAAAATTAAGACCAGGCCTCCTAGAATTTGAACTGAAGACCAAGATGGGATTTGTACACTGGTTCCTAATCTTGTATAATAATAATAATAATAATAACAATAATAACAATAGTAATAATAATGTTGTGGTAGTGGATTGATAACTGGTGGTCAACTTATAACACCCAGCTGAACTGAGTAAGCATGGTGCTGGGTGTGGGAGACCCACCTGGGGTTGTTGCCAGCAGCATAAGAGGCAGAACTGGAGAAGAAATGGGGCTGTTGGGAACTGAAAAAGGCTGTTGGGAGCTGGTAGAAGCTGTGGGGATCCTGTTGGAAGTGGAGAAAAGCTGTAAGGAGCTGTTGGTTGTTTTGGAGGAGCTCGTCATGCTGGCTTTCCTGATGAACTTCGCTGTTTTCATCCTCTGAAGAGCTCAGGACCTTGTTGGTACTGAGAATAGCTTTGGTTTACTTTGGGGTAGCTCTGGTCTTCACTTTGAGCATCACTTTCTGGCTCCAGAGGGGAACATGGTGCACTGCCAGTCTCCTAGAGAAGCTTGCTGCATTGGCTTTCCTGATAGGAACTCAGCTGTCTTCATCACTGGAGAAGCTCAGGACCTCGCCATTGCTGAGGATGGCTGTGGTACTTTTCAGGGGAGCTCTGGTTCTTACTTTGCGTGTTGCTTCCTGGCTCCAGTGTAGATCCCTCAGCCTGCTAGCACAGATCCTTCATCTTGCTGGCACAGACTTTCTAGCTTCCACTACCGACTTCTGGGCCTTCCCAGCACAGATCTGAGAAACAGGCCTGCATGAGACATTGTTATGGGCTCTTGGCCTCCAGTTGGATGCATAGGAGGTGTTGTTGTGGGCTCTAGGTCTTCAGCCGAACTCATGCAGGATATTATCAGGGGATCCCTCAGCTGGATTCTTTGGTCCTTAGTTTGTGGACAGGTTTCCTGCACTCTCTTGCATATGATTCTTTGGGTGACTATTATAAATAATCTTATAAAATATATGTCCTGTATTACATTGTTTGCCCTTGCAAAAAAAATCCCAAACCACAAGAGTCATTAGGCAATCAAGTTGCTGATTAAAAAAGAAATCCTCACATTAACTTCTGACAATATTTCAGAAGATAGATTTGACTCCTTAAAACAATCTTATTCTTAAGAGTCAAAAATGGTAAAAGTTAACGTATAGTGTATCCCACATGTCTCAGTGGGTTGTTAACCCAGGTTATCATAGTTGCCAAGATCTTTGACACTACCGATAGAAAGATCTAGGTTCTGATCTCAGCTCCACTCCCCGATTGCCCTTGTCTGTCTGAGACTTGGTCTCAGCCACTAAAGTGAGGTACGAATTATACCTGGTCATTAAGTACTGTGATGAAGTGAGAGAAGGCACTGAGGGTGCTGAGCACAGGTCTTACTTCACTTTATTTTAGAAAACTACACTGAGGAAGCCAGCTTACAATCTACTTTCCACTTGGCATCAAATTAAAACTCACAGGCAATGGAGTGGCTTTGAAATGGAGGAAGAATCAGACTATCAGGGGATCAAATAAATCCCCAGGCTCCTAGAGGTATTAGGATACTTCTGATCTCAGCATGTGGTATGGATTTAGTTACTGTCACCAAATTTTCTAGGAATCATAACTCCTAGCCTCCTGGTCTCACTCCTGTTGTGGGTATCTCCCAAGCACAGAGCTTCCCAGGTCAAGGTGACAGCCAGCAAGCTGCAGGTTCTGGGGAGGACCTGCAGCAGAAGGGATGCCAGAGAAAATACTCAACAGCTTGAACTCAGCAGGGAATGGGTGGGAAGACCAGTGCAAGTGGGTGGGTAGCATCTGTGAGGGACGACCAGCTTCATTCACAAGCTAAAATACTCCTTGAACAGCTGAGGTGGAGGCGATCTAGTGGTGAAGCCAGAATTTAGATCCTTTAAACCTACATGGGAGAAAGGATCCCCCTCCACCCCCAACCCTGTACCCATCACTTTCTGTGTTCCTCTGTTCTTGGCATGCCGGAGCATGAGAAACCACAGGATCTAGACTCACAACTTGGCCTCAAATCCTAGCCATGCCTCGGTTTCATTTGGCCAATTAATCAAACTGTTCATTCTTCAATTACTCATTGTCAGGTGGGATCGATTACATAGCAGGCTGGGCAACATAAAAGACCTTGTCTCAAAATAAAAAGTGCTAGAGATGGATCTCAGTGCAAAGGTCCTGGATTCAATCCCTAGTACCACTCCCACAAAAAAGGGATCAAGCAATATTATTAGTTTTATAAGTGATGGTTGAATGTTAAGTTGCATAACCCAAACTTCTCAATGAACATAGTTCCTATAATCTTTCAAGAAATAGTTATTTCCTCAGTGTCCAGGGCAAGCCAGGAAGGATGGGGAAGGCTGCCCAGAAGATGTAGCAACTTGGCTGACATCAGGAGAAATCATCCTTCTCTCCTGCCCACCCATATTCACACAGTCCCCTATTGGGCCCCGTAAGTCCTCAAGGACTGAGACTTGCCTTCCTCCAACCTCAGGCATCAAGCTGTAATCTCTTGCCGAAGCCCCAGTTCATCATCAGGGATCTGTGTCCTCCTGCATCCTGGCCTTGGCCCTGTCTATGAAATAATCAAGTGGTAGTTTTAGGTGTGTGTTAATCCCTGAGGGAGACCTACCCCAGCATGGCTAAGCCAAAATTTTCACACATTTTGTATAGAGGGACCCTCAGTAGCAGCCATGACTATGCAAATCCCCTTAAATATGTGGGTGCATTAGGAGGTGATCTTGAGGGGCTGGGGTTCAAGAATGACTCTTTGGTAGGAGGTTCATGTTTAAGCTATGATAGGTTTAAAATTAAGATTAACCTATGTGAGGTGAGCCAAAAAGTGGATGGATTGTCCAGGTGACAAACAAGATCTGTAATTTCACCACTAACCTCACACACACTTTTGTCTAATGACTTCATTTATCATATTTATGACCCTTTCTCCACGGTTGCATCCCGTGCTCCAGCCCACTTGGTCCAGTTCTGGCCTTCTACTCTGATACTCTGTGGATCCACTTGCTGTTTCCAGGACCTGTCAGAACTCATACATCCTCCTGCCTGACCTCCTGCTAATTGCATAGTGTAGCTTGTCTTGTGTCCTTTCTATATACACCCACAATTCTTTCCCCAAAGCCAAACTGACCACTCCACATTCTACAGCACCTATGGCCAACTGCTTATCTGGCTTTCTCACTAGTCCAGGGATCAATTAGGGCCAGGGGCTGACTGTGTCTTCTTCTTGTGTAGTACACACTGGGCAGTTCATAGGTTCCTGTAAAATTGACCTGACTCTCTTTGACCATTCCCACAGTTCTGATTCCTCGTAAGTTAGAGCTTCTTTTCATAGAAGCCAACAATATTTGAGGAGAGAAAACTACTTCTCTTTTATCTCCACCTTATTACATATTGGCTTCTCAATCTTTAATCCTTCATATATTTTCTTTATCCTAAATCCTACTCTCATTTGAACTCTGAATACATCACTGGTTCATGACATTGACAACTTGTGCAATTGTAAAAGTTAATAATAATGTATTTTATCCTATTTTTATTTGCCAAGAACTATTCTCATGTGTACTTATATAGAGAGAAATGTAGCCGAGCCTCATGGATATTCATAATATTTGACTCACTCCAGAATGATTCTGGGATTTTTGCTGGGTCAGCCATCTGGCCCATGTAGTATGGGCTGTCTGGTGTCTCACTGTGGCACCTCCCAACCTCCATCCCTTCATTTAGATGGGTGACAGCTTGCTTCAGTGGTCAAATCCAGCCCGCAACCTCACTGACCCCCTTCTCTCATAGAAGTCAATCCCTGAATGGTTATAGTGGCCATGGCTGGGGTGGTGGCCACATGTCAGGGTAGGGGTGGAGACGGGAGAAGAAGAGAAAGGGGAGCTCCCAGCTGCATGACTGTCAGGGGCTTCTGGTGGGGGAATCTGACAGAGTCAGAAGGTGAGAGGAGGACCAGCTGCTTAGCAGCTATTTATAAGACTGTCATATGGGGAAGTGTGTCTGGCCGGCAGAAGCAAAGGGGGGTGGCGGACTGAACTGGCTCCTTATTTAGCTTGATGACACACACACAGCCAAACTGTGAGAACCCACTCTGTGTGGAGACACCTGGTCAAATCTGCCTCCGGCAGATAGTGGGGAAAAAAAAAAATTAACATTTCTCAATAGAGTTGGAAACATGGCCGTGCAATTGGGTTTTCAGCAAGAACAATGAAAATTTTCTGCCTTAATCTCCTTGCTTTCTTGATCTCTTGGGCCTCCCATCAAGTGAACTGGTATTACCCACCTTTCCTGCACGCAGGAGTTGAGGGCCCAGCCTGGTAGCCATCAGCACTAACTAGGAAGGAATAGGAGTGCAGGTAAGCTCTTCTTCAAGCCGGGCAGGAGCAGTCAAAAGCTGGGAAGTTTTAAAAAACCAGGAACCAGCAGGAAAGAGTGTGTGTTGGTCTCTGGGAATGGAGACAGGTTAATAGCATGGTGCATTTGGGGGCCGCTTGGGGACCAATAGTATTTAATGTGTTTATTATTGATTTGGAGAAGCGAGTGGATAGTAAGGTACTGACGGCTGTGGAGGGCACCAAGTTATTTCACTTAGTAAACACCGCGGAGAGTTATGGAGAATTCAGAAAGGATTTTCCTTGGAGTTAAAGAAATTAGAAATGAAAATGTCTTGTTAGAAGATAGGCACCATCCCAGTGGGCCAGCAGAGAATTGTTACTGACAATGGGAAATAGTTCCCAGAATTTAATTCCACTTCAATTTTTAAATGGCTTGAATATGCTCACCTTCCCCTGGGAGTTTGGAAGTTCTGTCTCTTCCCTAATGCCTGTCTCCAGTTTTTCTCTTTAAATTCCTATTATGCCTCAGAGTTATCCATAGGGACAAGTGCTCTTTGTGGCACTTTCTGTACGACACAGTAAAAGCAGACTATTAACATTCCTCCTGGCCAATTCTGCCCCAAAGCAACTGTTTCATTTTTTTTTTTCTTAAACTGTTTTGTCATTATTCATTTGTCCCATTTCCACAAATCCTGGTAGCTGCCCCATTTCCAAAAGCTCCTTTTAGTTCTCAAAAGTAGTCTGGTTCGTGAGCCTAGCAGTTTGTCCCGATAACCCCATCTTCATTTCCGCAGGGAATAATATGATGGAGATGTTATACAAATATGTATTTACACAGATGCCTGCTTTGCATGCCTGTCTAATACAGTGGTCTGTGGTTGAAGCTCACAGTCCTAACAACCACGTTGTTATATTACGATATTGAAAACTCATTTCACAAGGGCGTATATTGAAAACTCATTTCTAATTTGCCGTCCAGATTCACTATGAGAATTTCAGAGTTCCAAGTGTCTGCCTAGATTTACCTATTTGTGTTTCAGCTTATTATCTCCCAGCAAACAGTTTTGCTATTTTCAATTCCCAGAACAGGGAGTTCTAGGCTGCATGGAGCATTTCTTATTGTTTAAAATATTCTTGAACATGCCTAGAGCTGAAGAGCTGGAGGAGAGATGGCTCTTTAAATAAATGTAAAGTGAAAAACATAATTGGTGCTTCTCATCCTGAGCGTTTGACTACAACAGGAACATAGGTAAACTTGATGTGAGGATGCATTGTTATGTGTGTCCAGATAAGACCTTGGAGGAAGACCCCGAATTCAATCATTTTTCTCCCCATTGGTAGTATCTTTCCATTTGCGTCCCTCTGAGTGCATGTATAACCATCGATTGACCTCCCCACTCCAAAGTGTAGACAAAAGAGAGGTGGGAAACATGCAGGGGAAAAAATCTTCCAATTTTGTTGTTATATTAGCAGCGTTTTTATACTGTTTCTATTCTGAAAGAATAGGCTTTTACTTAGAAGTCTCCCTGCATTGCCCACTCTTCTCTGGGAGGAATCGGGTACTCACAGCCCAAGAAAATAGATAGGCATGAGGAACCATAGAACCACAGAGAGCGAGAGTCAGTGTGATCTTACAGGTCATCCTTTCATTTCTGGATGTTGCGCAGAGATAAACAGGGCCTATGGTCTTTGTTTGAATGCAGAAAAGAACTCCAGCAACTCTTTCTTAAGTAGGAAGGTGTTACAATTTGTGTCTGGATGTCCCCCCAAAGCCTCAGGTAGTCATGGGGGCTCTTTTCAGAGGTGGTTGAATCTAGAGTTTGTGATTGACTCATTGTGATTGTCCAGTGCTGGGATTATGGTGAGTGCTATACCCACCCTAGGGTGGGTGGCCTACCTACAATATAAGGGACAGAAAGAGTCTTCCCTTGCACTTCTCCCTTTTTGCTCTTGTTGCTTTTGCCGTTTTCTGCCACCATGAATTGTTGTCCTCTGCCATGTGCTACCCTGCCTTGGAGCCATGTGAGTATGGGTTGAAACCTCCACAAAATTGAGAGCTGAATAAACATTTCCTTCTTTAACTTTGGGGATTGAATATTTTGTTTCAGCAACAAGGGAAAAGTAACCAAGACAGAGGGTCAAGTGAAATATTTAACAAATGTAAATAAAAGAACTACCACTTAGGAGTTGTAGGACAAGTGGAACTTCTAGCTTAAAGTATATAATAGGACAGCTAGCCTCATTCGTGTCTCTTAAGGGATTGTTCTTTCCCTGGAAATGTGCCTTCTCAGCCCAGCTGTGGAAGTTTGGGAGGGAATACACAAGGAACTTTGGAGGAAAAGTAGGATTTTAGCCCCAAAAAACCAGTTTAGTCCAGTCAACACCAACCATTGTAAGGCAGCCAGATCATTCTCACATCAAAATTGAATAACTCTCAAAGGCCAACGTACTTTTAAGAGTACGTTTATTTGTGGGTTAATAACAGAAAATGAATAACTTCTTATTTTTCAGAATATTTCAATTTCAATACCAATATCCAGAGGACCCTGTGGAGGGTTGTGTGACAAGTCACCCCATCCTCCTTCAGCAGGGAGGTCTTCATCCCAGAACTCCCAAGGGTTGAGGTAGAGGTGGTCACTGATAGCTTTTAGCTGCTCACACTCCAGGAACTGGGCTGGAGCCAGAATGAGCTGCCTTCCTTCAAGTCACTTCCCATTCTGAAAACAGCCAGTAACTGTTCAGTTTCAACTCCAACAATGGCTCATGCTGACAGCGCTCCTCACCGAACTTCCTACATGGTCCTCCTCCAAGTCTGCTTCCTGGAAACCTGCCCCAAGATACAGACACATGACAGGTATTAGTAGCTCCATTACAGAAGCAGAGTCACAGAAGCTTGGAGAGGGCAGCTCTGCTTTCATAGTACTTATATTTTATTGTTTAAGTATAGCTCTGTCCCCCTCCAATCAGAAACCATCAGAATCACTGAAATGCTTTCTCAAAATTCATATGCCTTGTAGATGCTGCTCAGCTCTGTTAAGTCCAGGCTGGTATCCATTTTATTCTCAGATTTTATTTTTTATTAGTACACATTGTAGTACATAATGATTCTATTCCTTGTGAGGAGTTGGTACATGCACATAACAATTTCAAGTCTTTCTTCATCCCTTCCCTATCCTCCCCCTTCCCTCCATCTCTTGGTCTTCTTCTCTTTTGTGAAAGATTTATCTCCTTTTTTCCTAGTATTGTAGAGAGCTAAGTTAGGTAGAAGTATTCTAGACTCTCAGACAGGGTGATGCCCTGAAGGGACTCAGTGGAAAGGATGAGAACACATTACATCTGTGGTTAGAGGCGCATCTGTTGAAGGCCAGGCCTCAATATAAGATGAAATGACCAGGTCTACACCCCTCCCCAGGGGATAAGATACCTGGTATCTCCTGGTCCAAAAAAGTCAAGATGGACATCAGTTCTGGTGGGTGACCAGAACCCCCTGATCCACCCCTTCCTAAAGAAGGTCCTTGTTTCTTTCATGTACACTCACTACCTGACCTTCTTCCCCATTGGACCCCATTAGCTAAGTGGCTATATTGTAATCTTATTAGTGGATCATAGTTTTGACCCATGTTGTACCCACCCTGTGATGTGCTTTTGCTTTCTAAAACTACCTTTGAGAAGTGGGTTCACTGGCAACCCACTTTGGGTTCCCTCCTGTCTCTTAGGAGCTGTCCCTCAATAAATTTTTCTTACTCTTAATTTCCATTGTTCCTTAGAATTAGTTCTTCAGTTTTGGGGTACACGAACTTGGCATATCTGACAGCCAGCAGGTTGGGAGTTATATTATTTCCCCTATATCACTATCATCTACCTTTTATTTTGCTCTTTCATTATGTTATGGGTTTCTCATATAAGAGAAATCCTGCAATAGTTAATGCGTGTTTGATTTATTTCACTTAAAAACTTCTAGTTGATTTAAAGAGATAGCCTGGATTGAGAACACCTAGGAAGAAGGGTGTAGTCTTTCTCATTATTTTGTCCCCTGAACCTAAGACAGTTCCTGGCATATGGCAGCAATAAATGCTGAATGGATAAATGAATGAATGAATGAATGGATGGATGAATGAATTCCCTAAGGTCATGGGCTGGTTCATAACAAAGCTCCAGAAATCCTGGCCAATTGCTTTTACTGCTGATGGTACTAAAAAAAAAAAATCTTTCTTAGTGATATCTTAATCTCTACTCCTTTGCCACCTGTTTATTTAACTTCTCCTTAAAATTCCTCTCAACTATGGGAACAAAAATAAAACCACCAAAAAAGCTGCATACTAATGGGCTCACTTCATAATGTTGCCACCAAAGTGTATCGCACACGCTCCCTTGCCATCCCCCACTTCAGAGTCGTCTGCGCTGGAAGATGATGGATCCTCACATTACTCTCAGGTGGTAATGAGCACATCCATTATAAAAGCAATAGTAACTGCAATGGGGATTATGTGCTCTGCCCGGTGAAAACATCTCCAGTGCCTTGTAAACACCTCAGCCTTCTGGCAGCCACCCTGTGGGCCTATTTACTGCCTCTACTATGCAAGGTAGCTACTGTCTAATTATACACAACTGGCTTGGTTAATCCTGTATAATAATAATTAAAAACAATTCGTATTTTTTTTCTTTTACTCTCTTTATTAACTTTAAACTTTTAAAAGCCTCAGAGGTCCCTGTAGAATCAAAAGCTTATTAAAATATCAAGACATGTGAGCCTTTTCAAGTGCCTATTATTACATTTGTTTTTGTTAACATGACAAGGCCCAAAAGAAACCTGGCAGACTTTTGTAGATCAAAACAAAGAAACTGTAGGAGAAACTAGGATGCCTGCGCAATGTCACCCATAGTCACATAGAAAACAGCCGGCTCCGAGGAGCCTCCCTCGGCAGCCGCCTGGATGAGGAGGCAACGTCAAGGGAGAAAGAGAGGAGCTGGGGAGCCACTTCGCCTTGGATGCTGGGAGCCTGCAGCCCTTTAAGCTGTCCCCAGGGAGGCCCATCTGGGTGCTGGGGCTTTTGGTTACCTTGGTTACCTGGCCCGTGGAACCCCGGTGTCAGATCCAGGCTATAGACAGGAGGACTGGGGAGGCCGGGGGAGGGAGGAGAAGATGTAATCCCAGGCCCTGCTGGCAGACTCCAGGTGGACAAGGTAAAGGTGGCTGCTTGACCTGTGAGGGAAGAAATCTTACAGTCGTTCAAAAATCCGTGTATGCGTCGTGGAAACATTCAGCGAACACTCCACAGCACATCTTTTCCATGGACCCATAAGCGAAGCAGTGGCCTGGCCTTCCAGCAGTGTGCTCCAGGCTGCCCTTTGATTTTCTTTCCTCTGTTGGAAACAGCCTTTTGCCTTATTTCACCTCTTTCTAGGTTTGGGAGATGGGGAGCTAGGATTGAGGTGTGTACACGGCGTGACTGGGCTGCTGGCCTCCCTCAGGTGCCCTCGTGCCCTGAAGGTTCTCAGATCAGCCCTGCTGAGACTCGTTACTGAGTTCCAGAGTGGACCCTTCTAATTCCCTAACCAAGAAAGAAATCCACCTACTCTATAGAGTATCAGAGCATTAGAGTACAATGTTAGCAGTGAGTGGGGGAAGGAAAGATTCCCTTGCTTACCCGTATTGACTAATGAGCATTAAGTAATTTTAATTGGTCTCAAGAAGCAGAAGAGAGTGTGAATCCATGTAGGCCACACAGAGGCAATTACTATTCTCAGCAAAGAATTATCTATTGAGCACCTTCTTGGGTCAGACACTGGGCTAGGTGTTTTACAAATGTGTAATCTCCTACTTGAGGCGGGGAGCTATATGTTACTCCAATTCAAGTACCCAATACGGTAACTGCACTTAGTACATATTTATTAAATGGATTAACTCCCTTATAATTCTCACAGTAACCTCACATGTGCATTAATCTTCCCCTTAAGGAAATGTGGAAAGCAGGGTTTGGCAATTTGCCCGAGTCCTTGCTTCAAACACATGCTTTCCTTGGCTTTCAGGTTACACTCTCGATCTCCACCCTACCCTGCCTTTGCTAGTCTCCCTGCACCCCGATCTCTTCATTTTCCAATGCCTGTCTCTAAATTTACTCCCTCGGTGATCTGTTGAATCCCCATTTATGTTTCCAGCCCAGACCTTTGTCCCAAATCCAGACCTGTAAACGCTACTGCCGCTCAGCAGCTCTTGTCTCTGGGGGGTGTATTGGAATTTGATCTCAACATACTGAAACGTAAATTTTGGATTTTTTCCTTGCCAAACCTACTTGACAAACTCAGTGATGACCCTTCCTATGGCATGGATTGAAAATCAGAAATCTATTTATTGACTCCTATCTATCCTCTAGCTTCAGGACATACCCACTTTTGGACCTCTTGTCAGTCTTCTAATGTTCTACCTTGAGTGGACCCTCCATTGTCTCTTGCCTGAATTATTGCAGCAACTAACTCATCTCCCTACCTATCCCTGTCCCTCTAACAATGTACCTGGATCATACCACTGTGGGCTCAAAACACTATTTCCCCGTTTTACATAGAGAGAAAATATCAAAATTGTCTACAGTCTACAGGGTCCAACATGACCCACCACCCTTTTTTACCTTGCATGCTAGTTGTACACAGTAGAAATGGGAGCTGGTCCGCAACAGATTGGAGTTTAAAAAAGAAAAACCTGGCTCCTTGATACAGTGAACTTGAGAAGAACAAACTTCTAGAGGGAACACATGGAAATTGAGGGGATTGTTTGATGCGAACCTGGGGCTTGGAGGTTGAGAAAGAATTCTCTCCATTGTCCCGAGCTCACCTGACACTTTCATGCTCTTACAAGTTCGTTTCCCCTTGCTCCTCAGTTTTCATCCAGGACCTTTATTCTTTTTTTTTCCCCCTAGAAAGATGTATGTGATGCACTTCGTTAACTTGGAGAAGGCAGGGGGAGAAGTAGAGCTAGAGAGACAAAGAACACAGCTGCTAATCTTGACAGCTGCTGCTTCTGTTACTGAAACTGGGAATTAACTGAATTGGAGAGATTGGATAGAATTAGCAAGCTGTCGGATGGATCCTCCGGGAACTGTCTCCTGTGGAGCTGGTAGGGACGGGGTTTGAGGAGGAGGGATGGCATGAGGATCTCCCTGAAGACATCATGGGTGAGCATTTGCCTTAGTTCAGTTGAAGCTGCAATCAGCTCTCCCTTGAGCTGAGGGGGCCTAGTTTCCCCAGCTTTGCCCTTTCTCAGAATCATTGCCTACCTCCTCCAACAGCAGACATTTTCCTCCTTTTCTTTCTATCACCTGTGGTAAAGTAGTTATCTTGATCAGGGAAGCATGAAGGACTCTGACATTTTAATTATCATCTGTCTCCTCGAACAACAAGAATAAGAGAAAAAACAAATCCCCTAAGAGTTACCTGCTGGAGGGTTTTACCAGGTCTCGTTTTCTCTACCTCTCGCTGTATAGTGAAGCAGGTCTGGGCTGGGAGTTGCAGGAGGAGGGCCTCTGAAAATGCTCAGCTGAGTGTAGCTGACAGAAAGGAGTAGAGGTGGGCTTCAAGAGGCTGGGCAGGAGGACAGCATCTTCTCGGCTCTGTTACTTAGCCCTTTATGGATCCTAAAATCATTACATAATTTCCCTTTGCCTCTCCTAATCTGAAAATAGGGCTAATACAATACCACTAGATTGATGTGAGAATTAAATGTATGTGTGAAATGCATACAAAGCCTATTGCGAGAGTCAGATATCTTGTAAGTGCTCAGATAGGGATAGCAGGTGCTCTGGATGAATTACGATTCATTTTATCAATTTCTGTGTCTTTTTTCCCTCTTACTCTATCTCTGTTTGTTCAGCAGAGTAACGCCTTCACCGAGATGTCCGCACACTAATCCCTGAACCTGTGAACATGTTGTTACATGACAAAGGGGAATTGAGGTTGAGGATGAAATTAAGATTACTAATTACTGACTTTATTGTGGATTATCCAGCAAGGCTTAATGTAATCACAGGATCATTAAAAGCAGAAAAGGGAGGCAGAAGGCAAGATCACAGTGCTGCAACCTGAGGTCTTGATGCCCTGCGGCTGGCTTTAAAGGTGGAGGAAGAGGATTGTAGGGTAAAGAACGTGGGCAACCGCTGAAAGCTGGCAAAGCAAGGACATGGATTATTTCCTAAAGCCTCCAGAAAGAAGGAACTCCTGATAACACCCTTGTTATAGCCCTATGAAACCTGTTTTATACTTCTGACCTCCTTAAAATACACATTATTTTAAGCCACTAAGTTTGCTCTGATTTGCTCTAGCAGCAACAGGAAACTAAGCATATCTCACGCTGTCTGGTGTTTGTAAATCCATATGTATGCAAGGTTCTCATTTAATGGTCATGACATCAGCATGTGCTCACAGAGGCCCTGCTAGGTATAGACCTTGCTCCAGGGTCTTGGGGAGAAGGAAAGGAACACAAGGCCATCCACAGGGACTAAGTCCATAGAATTGGAGAAAATGAGTACAGACATGCTATTCATGATACAAAGTGTTTGAAAGGATTTGTGGGGAAAGATGGTACTCACTGTGGGGTGTAAGTTTGAAGGATTTGCTAGGATCTGGATATTCACAGGCTTGGCATTCATATAAAAGAATCGTGTGTGTTTCGAGAGATGTCCACGTGAAGGGATGCAGCCGGTTTGACTTTGTGCCTTTCCCACTGATACACAGGCAGTGGGCTGGAGTGAGGGTGTGCCTGACTCTATTGCTTCTTGGCAAACAACACTAAGATGTATAACTTTTGTCCTCGTCATCTGTAAAACATGAGAAACAGAAAAAGGAGTTTTATGAAGTTTAAGTCAGACATGACCTGTGAAAGCACTTTGTAAACTATAGAGAAACATTTTAAAAAGATTGTTTTCCTCTAATCTCTCTTCTGACCGGGCGTGGTGGC